>NW_007249740.1:362299-554794 GCF_000164805.1 Carlito syrichta
CTTCTAAAAAACCTTATGTCTAAACACTAAACTACATAATCCTAAATCAAATAAGGAGTGAATATACTTATATCATTTTTTACTCAAGCAATATCTAGTAACTTATAACCAAGAGAAAGAAAGCATTCTTGATGTGCTTCAGAGTTTAACCCTCGCATATGTTAGAAAAGGCCAGGCGGCATAGTGGGAAAAGGAAAAATGAACCATGACATTTCCAGGTTAGCTGTGAGTACTTCACATAAACATGCCATCTTCTTCTTCCACAACTGCACAGAATTTCTTCAGCCGTACCAACAGCAAAGATGGAAGACAGAAGGGCCTCAGCTGCCCGGACTCGCTTTGCGGCCAGGGGTCCTCAGCGCACCTGGACTTTGTCAACCAGGCGGGCCTCCAAGGCTGGCTCCCAACATACAATGTTCACGAACTGTAGGCCTCAATACTGTTGAGCTGTCAATTCTCCCTGAATTGATATTATAGCACCCAAAATATCTCAGCATTTTTTTATAATGAAAATGGACAAACTAACTATAAAATTCATATGAAACCGTAATAATCCTAGAATTATCTTTACCATTTTGAGAGTAATGGTCAAAACTGAGGGAATCACAATGCCTTGGGACTCACTGTAAAAGTATATTAATCAAGTCTATAATGGGCATATAGATCTACAAATCAATGGAAGAGAATAGAGAGTCTAGAAATAACTCAAAAGATATATGATGAATTGATTTTTTGCAAAGATGTCAAGATAACCCTACGGGGGAAAGTGGTCTTGACAAATTGTGTTGAAATTGTTAGCCATCAGTGTGAAAAATAATGTGGGTCTCAACCTTTCACTTGCCTCCCAGTTCATTTTTTTGAGTTACAAAGTGGGTCTCATTCCAATCAAAAACTTTTCTTTGAAAGATACCACGAGGAAAAAGAAAATAAGTGCCTATGAATCAAAAATCACGAAAGACGTTCAAACGTCATTGGTAGGCGTTTGGGGACCTTCAGAGTTGCAGTGTCCCTTTTTGCCCACCTGGTCGAAGTTGACAAGCTCAGCAGGTCCTGCTGCTGGTTGAGATGATGGAAATGCAGTTTCAGGCACCGCAGGTCACCATTTGAATCAGCGTGCATGGAAATTCTTGCAGCAATGATGAAAACACGTGGGTACCCTCGGACCCAGAGTGCAAGGTCTTGGCGTGGTTCCTGCCACAATGGCCTCACTCCCTGGTAAGGCTTGCACATGGGACACATCATTCAGCTCTTGTGGTAGAGCCAGGAGGAGCCGTGGCACATCAGGGGTGTCTGTCATCATCCCAGCGGGAGTTCCTTCTCACCGACATCAGAAGAATTGCCGATGCACAGTGGAAATAAAAAGCAGCCCGGCTCTTGGAAAGGCGAACCTTGTTTTAGATCCTTTACTGTGCATTCTCCTCCTGTCCAGTCCTTGGTAACCCACCCCTGTGAACACAGAACAAACAGCCACCAGGAGTGGTATTTGGATGCAATACTGTCACGACAGGAAGTGTTATTGGGCAGCGACTTAAAAAGATGGGTGAGGACTATTAGGATTCCTGAAATTTCTGCAAGGTAGTGTTAAGAAAAAGAAGCCAGGTGCAGACAGGCAGGTACAACATAAAAGTTTTCACGAAACAAAAAATGAGAATCCTGTGCAAGTGCACATTTATATTGACTGTGACAGTCGCTTACACAATTGCATAAGCATATGCTATTAAAAACAGACATACTTGATACAAATGGGCATTCCTGGGGGGAGCAGGTAGAAAAAGAGAAGAGAGAGTCCCATCAGAAACAAAAAAAGTGAAAATGCACTTTTGACATAATTGTCTTATTGTTATTAAAATTATGTTTGCATATTTTGCTGGTTTATCTAGGAGGGGGACCCAAACAACCCCAGAATGTATTTATTAAAAATTGTGTATTTAGTCCTACATGCTTAAACTTCAGTCACCTTCAAAGCTCTATATTTGATACAATACACCTGAGATGCTTTTTCCCCTGCTCAAAACAGTTTTTGAACTCATCAATTTTGATAACTTTTAGTGCTTCTGCCATTTTTTTGTTTCACCTATTTCACATTGGCAAGAACATTTCCCTTTGAGAATTTTTTTCATCCAGAGAAACAAAAAAATTGCTTGGAGTGAGATCCAGTGAGCCGAGAGGATAGGGCAGTGGGCTCATGCTGGCTTTGGTTAAAAACTGCCGAACACCCAATGCAGTGTGGGCAGGTATGTCGCCATAGTAGAAGAACCAGTTGCCTGTTTGCCATGCCTAGGGATGTTTCATCCATAAATCATGACTCAATCTCCTCAAAACGTCCAGATCAAAACTTTGGGTGACTGTTTGATCTGGAGGAACAAATTCTGAGTGTATTACCAGGGGCCCATCCTGCAAAAGATAATTACAGCTTTTAGGAGGGCATACTCCCTTGTGTAAATTAAAATAAGACAAAGATTGATGAAATCAGGAGTCGATTGTTGCCCGTTAGATGCTCATTAAAAGGGGGAACAAGAACAAGGGACCCTGGTGGGCTGGAAGGAGCAGGAGCTGAAATGGAGGTTAAGTTGCCTGTAACAATGTAGCTTTACAAAGATACTTCACATTATGCATGGGGGATGTCGGGGAATAAAAGACGGATAAGAAGAAAATACAACCTACTTGACGATAGATGCATCCATGTAAAATTCAAAAATCACCATAGGCAGATCCTAAAAAATCTCTACACATAATTCTTACAATCGCTCAACTAAATGGCCGATTCCATGAACCCTCTGCATTGAGGTCGAAGTGAGAGCATCTGTAACCAGAGACACAGTCACACTGTGATGAGAGAGACAGAGAGAGAGAGGAGAGAGAGGGAGAGGGAGAAAGAAAGAGGTGCTTGTGGGAGGAGGGGAGAGAGAAGGAGAGAGGGATAGAGAGATACAGAGAAAAGAGAGATACAGAGACAGCGACAGAGAGGAGAGAGGGAGAGAGAAGGAGGGATAGAGAGACAGAGAGCTAAAGACAGAGAGAGGAGAGGGAGAGAGAGAATGTGAGGGGGAGAGAGAGAGAGAGATGGAGGGACAGAGGGAGAGAGAGAGAGAGAAAGAGAGAGAGAGAGAGAGAGAGAGGAGAGAGTGACGTGACTCAGGGGTTCTGTCCTGTGCAGACATGTAGGGCGTGGGAGAGTCCCACGGCAGGTTTCACTTCTGCCTTCCAGGCTTGTTTTTGTTTTAGGATGTGCCGTTCTGGGGATACAAGACAAAGAGCAGAAATAACAGGCTGCTGTTGAGTCAGTAAGGACTGAACACCCCAACTTGGTTCCCAACATGCTGGTGATAACTCCACCCCATGGCTGCCCCAGCTATCTGCGGAGTTAAAGAAGCGTCCAGTCCCATGCACACGGAGTGGGGATGGCCATCTGCAGACAGCCAGGGGCTTCCCCATGCCCTCTTGACTTTGGCTTGATCTGAACTTCCAGGACCCCAGGAGGTCAGGAGCAATCTCCCTGGGAGACATCAGTGCTGCACCTCAAAGCACCAGGATGCAGCCCCCATGAATGTCTGCAAGAGATGCAATATAAAGTGTGCAAACTTGACCCAACCAGTGAGGAAACAGGAATGAATTATCACTGCCGGGCTTCAGGGTCCAGCAATTCAACCAGTGTAGAAAGCAAGGGTCTGGAGACATCACAGGACACTTTCACAGGATCTCTGTGACTCTGAGATGCCACAGGCACATGACAAGCCTGGGAGGTAACGTGGAAGGAGGAAAGGACGAGGGCTGGGTGGAGTCGAAGGACGCCTGGTTTGAGGACATTGGCTTTAAAGTTGTTGTCCTGCCTTTTTATTGTACTTCTCAAAAATGTCCATAGGGGACATGACTTCCCTTCAGAAGGTGCCATCCTTACCTCCAAACTCTGTCAAAAACAGACACTTCATCAGTTGCAGCTACCACAGGGCACATATGACTTTGTGAAGAAGCCCCCCATTGCAATTTTCTTCTTGTCACTGATAAAGGAAATATATAGTTGCTTTCTCTGGAGTATCAGCTAAGGCAATTAGCTACTAAAGTTCTCTCAATGTAATAAAATCACAGGGCCTGTCGTTGCAGACACCCCTGCAGGGAGTACGGCAGACATTCCCAGGAAGTGCCAGGTGCCGGGATTGCAAACGATGGTGGTCTCTGGGTGACCTCACTGGTGGCTCTTTCTAAAGGATTCTCAGGGGAGCAGAATGGTCTGAGTTAAAATTAAAATATAAAAAATGAATACCAAAACATAAATGGCAAAAGACTTTGATCATTTGTCAATTGTTTCCTTTCTCGTCCCATGCCACAGAAATAAGAAATTATAGAGAACTGTTTTTCTGTATTGATTTTGTTTTTAGCTGGGTTGCTCAGAGTCCACCTGGGATTTTACCTGGATTAGCAACACCATTACAAGGGTGAGGTGCATCTGTAAGGATGTGTGTCTGGATTTTTCACAAGTAGTAGAGGTCTTTCCAATCAACAGGTGAAAAATGTTTCAGAATGTACACTTACTTCACTGAATGTGTTGACTAAAATAGCCGCATTATTTGGAGTTTTAAAACAATGGATATGTAGATAATTGTCCATGGCGACTCTCTCAAACATTTCATAGTTCTTGGAGATTTTTATTGTTATCTATTCATTAATACTCATTTTAGTTGTCTGTTCATCGATACTCATGTTAGCTGCTTGTATCTATATTCTGATCATCTAACATGATCCTAAGCCCACTTTCTCAGTCTCTCCATCCCCCTGCATAGCAATCACTGGAGGCTTGAGTGCTCAAAGGACGATGCGTGAATGCTTTCCTCAACCTTTCCTGAGGAAGAGCTGAGGTGATGTTCCTTCCGGGAGATGATGGGATTAAGCACAGGACGTTTGGAAAACGTGAGGAGGCCATCGTGAAACGCACATATTTAAATTAAGAAATAATTTGGATACGTAAAATAGAATAATGTTACAAGGTTCTTGGATGACAAGGCAAAAAATTTATTTTAATCTCAAATTTTTGCTGTGATGATGACGCCTTCATAATCAGTATTTTCGGAAGGTTCATTTAAAATATACAACAGCATTGAACAGAAGGAATTAAGAACAGGGAGAACTAGAGGAAATAAAATGAAATGGTTAGTCATATTATTTGATTAAAACCCTATGACATGTATCATTGGACTCATGATCGTTACTTAACAACCTATAACACTGAGAAGAGAGTAATTAAGTTACTTGACCAACGGATGGTTCCATCACTCTCCCAACGCTCTCCGCAACTAGCTATGCAGCACACAGGCAGCTAGGCGCTCACCTTGCGTGCTGTTGGCAATCCGCTTAAGTGTGTTTATTCTGAACGTGAAGCAATTGGCCTTCGTTCCCAGTATTTCTTTTTCCTTTTTTTTTTTTTTTTGAGTTGGAGTCTCACTCCGTCACCCAGACTGGAGTGCAGTGGCCACCCCCGGCCCCCGCAGCCTCAACCCGCTGGGCTCTGGCGATCCTTCCGCCTCCGCCTTCCAAGTAGCCAGAATGACAGGCGCGCGCTACCACGGCCGGCTGATTTTGGATTTATTGCGGAGATGAGGTCTCGCCAAGTTGCCCAGGCGGGTCTTGAACCCACGGGCTCAGGCAATCCACTCACCTCAGCCTCCCAAAGGCACGGGATGACAGGCTGAGCCACCGAGCCCGGCTCGTTCCCAGGCTTTCTTACTTCAGTGTCCTCCTTTGTGTGCTCAGTGACTCTGACTTTCTGAGTGTGGACATAGGAGCTTAAAAGAAAAACTTAAATCACGTTTGTAAATACGCAAGCCACTAAAAATGGTCTCACTGTAACCTGATTGTCTCTCGTTGCCTTACTTTATGCTTCCGCTTCTTATGGTGCATTTCTTTTGGCTCTTCTAAAGAACCATCTTGTTCTGAGGTCATTTCACGATTCACATTTTGTTGGTAGCAAACCATTGTTTACATCCGCTGCCCTCATAGCTCCCTGGGAACTTCCAGTCTGCCTTGCTTCTGGAAACATGCCCAGGGATTGGCCAGACAGGAGCTCCGCCTCTCTCCCCCTCTCTCCCCACCTCCAGTTCTCTTTCTCTTCCTCTCTTTGACCCTCCCTTCCTCCCGCTTACCTCCCTCCCTACCTGGCTCCTTCCCTCCTTCCTGTCTTCTTCCCTCCCTTCCATGTCTCCCTCCCTCCCTCCCTCCCTTTCTTCCTCCCTCCTTCACTTCTCTCTCTTTCTCATTGTTTTTCTTTTCATTTTTTACGCGACTGATAGCATCACCATAGGAGTCAAAGAGAGAGACAACTGTGCTCTGAGAAAAAGGACACCCTGCGTTTCTCCATTCTGAAAATTATTCCACTGCCAGATCAGTGTCGAGCAGAACAGAGAAGCCGTGCTGGAGAGCTGTAAGGCGGCCTGCCTTAGCACGCGGAGTGACATCACCGGGTGGATCAAACAACAGACCTTTTTCATACTTCCGAAGGCTGGAAGTCCAGCATCAAGGCACTGGCAGATTCGGGTCTGGTGAGGGGCGCCTCCGGGTTCCCAGAGGTCTCCTTCCCCCGTGTCTTCACATGGCAGGGAGGAGGAGAAGGAGCCCTAGGCTCTCCATCTTCTGTAAGGAGTCTAAGCTCACATGGGGACAGCACCCTCATGACCTCACCTCAGCCTAAGCGTCTTTCAGAGGTCCCACTTTCTGATACCATCACATTGAGGCTTAGGATTTCAGCACATGAATTTTGGGAGGACACAATTCACTCCATAGCAGAGTCCATTTGCAACTCCAGTGGATTCTGAGATCTGCTTTTCAGATAAATTCTTATTGGTACTTAGATGATTCAGAAAAGCAAGGGAAAAGAAAATAGACACTCTTCTAATTAGCATTCTGGAAAAGACATGAGAATGTGTCACATCCTTAAACAAAAACCAATAAAATGTCACAAAAATTTAGAGTTGAAAAATATGCCAAAATAAGAATTAAGGGAATTCCTAAACCAAATTGCAATCGAGCAAATGTGGGTGGTTGTTTACTACGTGAAAAGCAAGGGAGCATAGTGTGGAGAACATGAGAGACAAGATTAGAGTCATGAAACCCAATCCAGGAGAATTCATATCAGATCAACTGTGGATCAGCATGTCAACAAAATTAGAAGAGTTGAGAGAGAAGGGAAAACTGTTGAAGAACAAAATACAAGAAAGTGACCCAGAGCTGGACACAGCCCCGAATCTGCATCGCGCACTGCACCAGGTGGGAACACCCTTTCCCAGGGGGAATATTTCTTTCCCGGTCTCACAACTTCACCTTCCTGGTGTCCTGGCATTTCCCGCGTGAAATGTTTCTCCACAGTTCCTCCCACTAAAGAGGCCAAGCATGCTCTCTGGTTCTTGAACTTTGGGTTCGGCCACGTGACTCACTCTATCCAGGGAAATGTGGTGCTCATGGTTTGTCCTGCAACATGAAGGACACTTGCTTGCTCATTGGCGTGGCTGTCTGTGCCTCTGGCAGTGGCCTTCGAGGAACCGCCTCAGAAAGGCTTATGGATCCCAGGAGGTCCACGGACCACGGAACTGAGTGATTGTTCCTGAGTTTTAGGTGGCTTTGCTCCAGAAAAGCACCTGAGTTTTGGGTGGCTTTGCTTCACAATGCATAAATGGTAATAGATAATTAATAAGCCTAGACTCAATCATTTTAATTTTAAAGAATATTAAAATTAATGTATCCTAAAATCTTCTCAGGATAGAAATATAAAATGAAATGATTTTTTTCAAACAACTCTTAAAATAAAAAGCAATAAGATGTTCCATAGGTAAGTGCAAATTCCCGACTACAGAAGAATTTGACCTTAAAAGATGTAAGAAAGATCTCAAACCAGGTGACATGGGGACCGAAGGGAGGCCCAAATTTTACGACCATTTGCATACCTAACTCTGAATTGCACCCCACTTCTTTAAAATAAAATTTTTTAAAATAAATAAAACAATTTTTAAAAAGAAAAAAGTTGTAAGAAATATGATTTCTCACCTGGAAGTTTTTGTCACAAAAATCTATAAATCAAGTTCAAAAGACAAAGCCTTAAAGAGCTCTGGATATGAACACATGTGTTTCCTTTCTGGAAAATAAAACAAAGCAATGTTACAAGTTAACAAAACCAATAAAGAGAAAAATATGACACAGAGAAATAGAAGAAATAAGGCAGGATTCCACTGGAAGGCAACTTGAGTGTCAGCTGTCATGCAAGTCTGAAGAGGAGTACTCCAAATAGCAGGAGGGTGGCGACGTCCTCTAAAACATGGGTTCAAAGGTGTTTCGATGGAATAAAATCCAAGTAATAGTGATAATAGGAAACAGAAAGATAAAAGAAAAAAGGTTAAGCATTTATGATTTCGGACCCCACAGGCTTCCAGGGAGAACCAAAAAAAAAACAGAACAAAGCACACAAGGAAGGAAAAGCACATCCTGTTTTACAGATGAAGTGAACCGACGTGAGTCCTGAATCTGAGTGACCTTAGGGCTCTGTGCTTGAACCTTCTAAGCAGCATCGATTTCACAAAAGAAGTACCTCCAACATCCACCAATGAGCTGTGCGTCAAGCAATATTGACCCAGTCACAGCATGCCATCTTTATTATTTATTCTCAGAGTCCACCTTCAGCTACAAGAGGGGAGACAACATCGCAGAACAGAAAACACACTGTTAATCAGTCTTGACGCTCGAATGATATCGTGGCTTCTCTCTCCTCCAAGCATTCCTCACCTCCATGACTGGGTCTCACATATGTCACTGCAGCCACCTGCCCACATCCCTGCCCCAACCCACCGCGGTGAGGTGGAGCGCTCCCTTGCCGCAAAGCACTCTGCTATCCAGGTCTTTCCAGCGCTGCTTGCAGAAGCCCAGGCCCTTACCAGGACAGGGCGGTTGCTCCAGGCCTGCCTCCTCACCTCCCTGTCAAGTCTCCTCTCAGTTCCCGGGGTCCAGCCATGCTCGGATATCAGGGCTCCCCTCTACCTCAGAACATGGGCACACAGGCACGCCTCTGCCCCCACCCCTGTTTTGCTGAAGTAACCCTTAGGTCTCTTGTGTCGTAGTTAAAGGTGACCAGACTTGGCAAGCATGTACACATAACATAAAGAGAAGCCGCTATCAGGGGTTCCGAGACATCATGAGATGTTGCATGCTGCGGTCATTATTCATGTCTGTTATCGTTATTGATGATGATATGGACGATGGCGGTGATGATGTGATGACCTTTCTAGCAATTCTCACCTTCTTCACTAGCATTGGCTTCCATTCATCTGTGTGGAATTCAATACTAACTGCGGTATCATTTCACGTAACCTTTATAAGCCTAGGCTTTAGCACAGGATGCTGTTTCTGGTCTCAAAAGTCATGAGTTTGCAGAGCCTGTGAAACAATTGCGACACATGTCTGAAGTCAGAAGAGACACGTCTGGCTCAGCGTGGTGGAGACTGAACACAAGGCAGGTGTCTCCCTGTCCTTCAAGGTCTGGACATGATTCTGTTGAGAACTTCTTCAACTTCCATGGCCTCTGAGGAAGGAAAGGTCCGTCTGGGAGTCGATGACCTAATTCCCCACACTAACCTGAGGGCTGGGAGGTTGTTGTGTCTCAGACTTTGATTTCTAGCAGGTTTCAGGAAATGTGAAAGATTGGCTTGCATTTATATCTTAAAAACAAATGCATTTGAAAGCTACAGACATATAAATGGATGAGTAAATACAATAGAGAAATCTGTGTCTAAACATAGTTCATTAACAAAGATGAGGATATATGTTTTATTTTTTCCATAATGAGCTGCCTTTTAACCTTACCGACAAGGGAAGAATATTCTGTTATTCTGTCATCAAGACGGAGTCAACCTCACACTTCAACTGAAACAACACTATTATAACTCGATGTAAGGGAACAATTCTTGAAGACTCAGAAGGGACACTTTGTGAAGAAATAATATGAAATAAATTTTTGGAAGGGCAGAATGAAATATAATCTCCTAACAGCAGCCCTTGGTACCACAATTTTACATTAACTCGACGAATGTATTTCACACATTGACAATTCAGTTTTGAAAGATCACTAGATTTTTAAGGCATAATGAGATTGTTTAGTTGTTTTGTAGAATTTCAGAAGTTTAAATTCACTGGGGAATCTGATTCCCCCCAAAATACTGTTTAAAGTGTTTTCTGGAACATCCGGATAGATATGCAGATGAATGCAGGAAATTTCATATTCAAAATTGACATGAAGAAGCCAGGACTCACTGGTTGGTGGGCTTTTTTGCTTGTGTGTGTGTGTGTGTGTTTTGCAACAATAATACTTTTTAAACTTCTGAGTATTTGGTTTAGTGGCCACACGGGCAAAGGTCATGGAATGTTTCCTTTAATTTTAAGAATTTTTTAATTAATTAATGACGGGTGCGATGTCATCAATGGGATCATTTGAACCAGGCATCTTATAGGCAACAACAGTGTGAGTGGATTGAGCCTCGAGTCTACAATTCACCCCTAATGATTAATTGAAGATTAAACAGATTTAGGAAAAGATGGCTTTGTAGGCGAAAGCACAGCATGAGATTGACTTGGCCATGCAGTTTCATTAGTGAACAGACCCCGAGCAGGCCTGATTATGTGTACGGGGGATCAGTTTCCTCCCTTCCTGCTTTTGAATTCCTCGGTTGCTGCTGAAGGCTACTCATCAAGCAGGTCGTGTGGCCACAGCCCAGGCCAAGACAAGTAGCCATCTTGGTCTGGATAGTAAACACAGAAAAGGGTGTCAGGTAACATCAGGAACGTATCACATGTTTAATGAGGCCTGACCATGGTTAAAGCCTGATTCTCATTTGCCCTACACTGCGAATCACTCTTTTTTCAGAAGGTGCTGACTGAAGTAGTTCAACAAATGTTTTTCCCTAGTAATGTATTGAGATTACAATGTTTAAAATTGTTTTGTTGTTGTTTTTGGAAAAATAATATAATTACCCAAATGGTTAAGTTTTACTGTGTGAGATCTATTAGTCGATGATTTAGTTATTAGGCAGAGTTTAATGTTGATCCAATCCAATGACCTTACTGTTGGATGCTCAGTTTTAAATAAGAGGAACGGGCATGTCATTCACGTTTCATAGGTGTTACGTTTTGAATGGATAGAAGTGTGCGGCACGCTGATGTAACAGCCTCATGACTATTCCCCCTTAGCTACTTTGACGTGATCACGTTATTACTAACCTCTCTTTTCTGTGTCTCTGTGCCCTTGGGTAAGTGTCGATGGTAATCTAACAGTAATTTGTTGCATTAGTATCTATGAAAGTGAGTTGCCATGGGCCCACGGTCACTTACCTCTAATTCCCAAATCCAATCATCTTTGATAACTGAAGCTTTATCGCAACTGATCAGGAACACCCATGTGCTGAGCCAACACGAAGCTACTTATGAAGTCCCTTCCCACTGAGTGCAAATGGCTGCGTATTTGCCCGCAGAGACATTAACGTGTCTGATTCTAGGATGCCCACCCGGACCCTTTCAAGGCATCACATGAGGCATCCTGGTCACAGTATCATTGCCCTAAAATCCATGTGACTCCCAGGGGTTCATAGAAGAAAATGTGGGCCCCGGACCATGTTCTTCGTCAACACCACTGCTCTCTGCTTAATATTTAAAGAAACAGGATCCATAATGACTCCCAAATTATTATTATTATTATTATTTGTTTTTTGGTTTTTTTGAGTCGGAGTCTCGCCCAGACTGGAGTGCAGCCGCCGCTCCCGGCCACCGCAGCCTCGACCTGCTGGGCTCTGGCGATCCTTCCTCCTCAGCCTTCCAAGTAGCTGGAACTACAGGCGCGCGCTACCACGCCCGGCTAGTTTTTGATTTATTGTAGAGATGAGGTCTCGCTGCCCAGGCGGGTCTCGAACCCGCGGGCTCAGGCAGTCCACTCACCTCAGCCTCCCAAAGGCGCGGGATGACAGGCTGAGCCACCGAGCCCGGCTCCAAATTACTTTTAAAAGGGAAGAAACTTCACAACCTCAAGGCTGTGAAGAGGTGATGGTGGAATGAGGCTGTGGGGTTTCCTGATTTTGCCGGAGCCTGCTGGCTCCCCCGCTACAGGGGAGCCGGGTGGGAGCTGCGTCAGGGTGGCTGAGAGGACCCGAGGACCCAGAGCCTTTGTGTCCTCAGAGACAGGCAGCCAAGGAGAAAGAGCGACTCGAGCAGGGAAAGCTCGGGGACTCACAAAACAGGATGAGATGCTGTCTCAGGAACGGAGCCCAGAGAGCCAAGGGCCTGGGCCCATCAGGCCACGACCTCGGGAAGGACGAAGCAGAACAGGGAGTGGCAGGCGGGCTCCCTGCGCCCGGAACAGGCCAGCGCAAGCGAAAGGCTGCTTCACTTCACCCTCGCGACAAAAGCCAAAGCCCGGTGGTCTTCACTTCATATCACAGATGATGAAACCGAGACCCCGGGCTGACCAACCCGTGGAATGTCACCAGCCAGCAGGCGTCGGAGCCAGCACCAAGCTCACGCCTGGCTGATAATGGGCTTTCGCTCCATCCATGACGCTTTGCTAAGAGATAGATGGATTATGACAAGAGGAACGTATTTTTCTGATGAGCCAGAAATGAAATAATTCTACTGAGTTTTGTAAAAATAAATGAAAGGTAAGTATAACTCAGAGAAAGAATGGCAGCAATTATTCAAATGATATTTTTGTTCAGATATTTTAAAAATACCTCAGAGATACCCAGCAGCAACTAACTTTTGGAGTATTATTTATTAAAAAGTTGATCGCTTTAGAGACAGAGCTAAGCTTAACTTCCAGCTCTATTTCCTACTGACTTAATCTCTGTCTTTTTCTTTTTCTGTGAAGCAGGAATGATGACGTATTGTTTGTAA
This sequence comes from Carlito syrichta, assembly GCF_000164805.1. Classification (NCBI taxonomy): domain Eukaryota; kingdom Metazoa; phylum Chordata; class Mammalia; order Primates; family Tarsiidae; genus Carlito; species Carlito syrichta. Next base: position 375,206 of record NW_007249740.1, read on the forward strand.
ATCGTATCACTGTAAGAAAAAAATCAAATAAGACTTGAAAAGCACTGGCAAAGCACATAAAGCAAAGCTGTTATTGGCTTTCCTCATATTATTATCAATATCATTATAAAGAGGAGTGGGGAGGTGAATGGATAGCAAGCTTAAGCCTTGGAAGGCAGGTGGGAACCGAAATGGCCCTTCCAAGGACCCACCCCAGGTGCTGCGGTCAGAGTGTTTGTGTTGCCTCAATTTTGTGTGTTGAAATTTGAATCCCCAAGCGATGGCATCAGGAAGTGGGGTTTGGGGAGGTGCTTGGGTCCATGGGATTAATGCCCTTACTAAAGAAGCCCGCTGGGGTCTCCTTGGCCCCCTCCCACCTTTGGAAGACATGGCAAGAAGTGCCTTCTGCAGCCAGGAAGGAGCCACTAGCCAGACCCTGAAGATGATAGCACTGCAGTCTCGGACTTCTTGGCCTCCAGAGCTGTTGGAAATATATGTCTGTTGTTTCTAAACCACCCAGTTTAAGGTAGTTTGTTACAACAGTCTAAGGGTTACAAAGAATAAAAGTAAAAAATATAGCGAGGAGGAATTAATGATCCCAGATTTTTGCCAGGGATGTCATTATAGTAACTTGCTTTATATTTTTAGCAGCATTTAAAGACTCTGCATATACTTAATCCAGTGTCAGTCTGGCTTATTTCGATTAAATTCTGTTTCCAAGATCAACAGTAAGGCTTCTGTCTCTGGGGCAGTCAAGGCGCTGGGACGAGGGTCCGGCCCTCGGCTTTCAGCCTTGGGTTGCGGTATTCAGCTGAAATAAGGAAGTGAGTAGAGACAACCAAAGACACTCACAGTTCATCGAGTCCTCCATGTTGCCTTGAACTCCTCCGTGGCAGTGCTCCTGGGAAGAGCTTTCTGTTGTCACAAAAGTCTCTTCTTTGCACCCCATTCTCTCTCAGTTCACTCCAGAAAGGCCTCAGAAAGGACACCACACCTAACCTGCGTGGGTTGGTGGTCACTCTGCCGCAGATGAAGTGGATGCTTTTTGCTTTGTTTGCTTCACTTCTCAAAGTCCCTCACAGGTGAAACTGGATCCTGCCCTCCTTCTGGAGCTTTATCAACACGCCTCCTGTCACATTTCCCTCCCCTCCTCCGGACTGTCCTGCGCTACCAACATGACATTCCAGGCTTCCGTGCTGGCCTTTCTCTGTGTGTGCTTTAACTACGTGGATAGGTTCTAGCCTAAAGCTTGGAGTACCATCCACCTGTCCTTGTTCTGTGAGTAACGAGCGAGTATACCCCACAGCCTGCTTGATATTTCTGACTGCCCAAAGCAGAGTCCTGATCTCCTCCACCACGGCCCACTCCCATGCGACTGTTTGCCCCTCTCAGCAAGGAAGCCACGTCTGCCCCGTGGCTCAGACAAGTGGGCTTGAGGAGCCCTCCTGCCTAGCTGTGTTCCCTTGTTCCAGCATTTAGTCCATCAACACACCCCGTCAAATCTAAATCCAAATGACACTCAGCCTTACTGTGTCTCTCACTCTTCCCTGTTACCACTCCAGTACTAAGATCTCCCATGAACTCAGTGCAGTTGTCTCCTAATTGACCTTCCGGTTTCTAGTTTGGCCCATCTGCAATTCATTTTCCACGCCACAGCCAGCCAGTGCTTCTTCAAATGTAAATCAAACCATAGCACCCTTCCAGTAGTGATGAGATGACTAATACTGGACTTACCTGCCCTTCATAAGCAGTTATGAGGAGACACATTTTATGAGACCATGCTTTTCATATATTGGCTAACAACCATGCAGGATTATGATCCTCAAGAGGAGAGATACACCTGAGGCAAGCCTCATTTTTGCCCCAGATTTCTGACTAGAGGCACTTTTATTTATTTATTTTAATTTTTAATTTTTAATTTTTTTTGAGCTGGAGTCTCACTCTGTCGCCCACACTGGAGTGCAGTGGCCACTCTCGGCCACTGCAGCCTCAACCTGCTGGGCTCTGGCGATCCTTCCACCTCAGCCTTCCAAGTAGCCAGAATTATAGGCATGTGCTACCACGCCCCGCTGATTTTTTGATTTATTGTAGAGATGAGGTCTCACCTGCCCAGGCGGGTCTCAAACTCACGGGCTCAGGCAATCCACTCATCTCAGCCTCCCAAAGGCGCGAGATTACAGGCTGAGCCACTGAGCCCTGCCTAGAGGCACTTTTAAACCATAGAACAGGGAGATGAAGCACAGGTGGATCACAGAGTCTTTCCAAGTGGAGGAGGCACAGATAATATTCTTAGATGTTGAAGAAGCTGGAATATAAAGGACAGGGCACTGATGAGGAAGAGTCTGCATGGCGGGTTGTGAGTGGAGCAGAAGTGGGAGTTTCCTGAAAAAGGGTGAAAAATACACACACAAAAAGCTGGGTGACATGAAAGAGAGTCCCTCATGGAACTGAGCTGACAAAATGTGCCGGAACCATGGACCTTACTGAAAGCATTATTCATTCAGTAGATATCACTCCTCAACAGTGAAAATCATACCCTGGGTTAAGAGCTATGTCTGCATCTAAGGACAAGACATAAATAGATCAGCCCTAACAGAGATTCAACTAAGTTTGACTGGTCAACATAATCCTTTAATAATTTAAGTGTCTGCCATAACAAACCTTGACATCATAGCTAAGATGTAGTATCCAATTTGCAGCATGTAATAATACAAATACATATTAAAGTAACAAAAATATGCACTTTATAAAAAAAATAAACATTAACAGAAGCAGACTTCCAATTGTCCAAGTATTAAATATGAGACATAAATGTTATTATAACTATGTTCAAAGATTTAAAAGAAAAGATGGACACAATAAGTGAACAAATATAGAACTCAGCAAGAAAAATATATTTAAAAAATGATAGAGAGTAATGCTTCCACCTAGATCTAAAATTTAGGTAAGAACATTATTCTCATCATAAACATAAAAAACAGCTGCATAAATGACAGAATCATAACTTTTTTGAACACATCAGAAAGCTGAGCTCAGAGGAAACCAAGTATCCTGTAGTGCAAAGAATGACATTCTTTCTATCATGGGGAAATTATATTTGAGCACTGGCTCACCTACAGCATTATGGGAGAAAGAGAGTTCAGGTGCCTTACTAGCAAGGGAGAATTCAGATAAGCATGCAATGGATTGCTATTGATGGGTATCAATGAGTTGGGTTCACACCTACTCAAAGATCTCCATGAACTTCCATCAGGAATTCAGAAGAAGGCTGGGAGACAGGCAGAGTTGGAGACTAGATAGGGCCTCCAACAATGATGCAGACCTGGAAGCCTGGTGCATTCACTGATAGGAAAAAGGCACATATCTCCTCTCCAGTCCTTTTCACTACAGACAAAAATCTGTGGGCCATTGGGAGAAGACAGCAAACTCTGCTGCCTCTGGACATAGAGGAAGACACACTGTAACTGAAAATAAGGGAAAAAAAAGAATGGTTCTTGAAATTTGAATCACTCTCCAAGTTAACTGACTGCAAAAGCTTAATAGTAGAACTATTTTGAAGGTGTATAGTGTATGCAATTTAAAATAGAGGACACTCGCACAAAAGTAGGAAAGAAGACATTAACAGAGTACTGTTTTAAGGTGTTTTTGCAGACGTATGAAGCTGTAAAATGCCTCTTTAAAATAATGCTGTGAGGAATTAAAGATGCATATTGTAAACCATGGGGTAACCTGTTAAAATTTTTAAAATAGATGTGGATCATAAACCAGTAACTGCTAGAAAATGAATTCCTAAAAGTAATAACCGAAAAGTTTACAGAAAAAGAATACTGTTCAGAATATTAGAGTTGACAAATAAGCGAGATTTACCTATATGCCACCTATGAGAATCGTATTTCAAATATACACAGATAGAATGGCAACATGTTGTTCAACGAGCATAATGACATAAGATGGAAACAATGTAGCAGGAGAATATCAACGAGGAGAAGGCATAAGGGACCATCTAAACATCAGGCCATCTAGGTTTCAGAACAATACACATTATCAGAGATAAAGAGAGACATTACGTTATGATAAAAGGGGTTAATTCTCCAAAACTGAATAAAAATATTAAGTGTGTGTGTGTGTGTGTGTGTGTGTGTGTGTGTGTGTGTGTGTGTGTGTAGATGACAACATGACTTTAAAATACACCAAGCAAAAACTAATAAAGCTTAAAGGAGACTAGACAGGTCTGTAATTTTACTTAGTCCTCACCACTCCTCTCTCATCAGTCAAGCTGATAGTAAATGAAACACCAGCAAAGATGCAGAAGTCCCAGACAACAACGTCTCCCAACGCGGCGCAGTGGGCAATCATAAAACTGCAAACAACAGGATGCTTATTATTTTCAAGGACACATGGAACATCCTCCAAGTTAGGCCACATTCTGAGCCACAGAACAAGCCATAACAAGTGTAAAGTGGCAGAAATCATGCACAGGGTTTTCTCTGACATAAAGAAATTATGCAGACAAGTGTCTGACAAGTCCACAGACATTTAGAAATTTAAATAAGCAATTATTAATAACCCAGGGATCAAAGAGGAAGACAAAAGTAGAATTAGAAAACATTTTGAACTTATTAAAAATAAAAATAAAAACACATGTATCACAAATAAGTGTTGAGTATCTGCACTCATCACTCCTATTCAATATTGTTTTGAGGTCCTAGCTAGTGCAACAAGGCAAGAAAATATACAAAAGTCAAATAGATTGGAGAGTAAGTAACAAAACTGTTTTTACTTTCAAAAAACATAATGGGCTAGTTAGAATTTACCAAAGAATCTGCAAACAAGCTTATAAAGTTGTATGGCACAAAACCAATATGCAAAAAAGCAATTTTTTAATGTATCATCAATGAACAGTTGGAATTAAAAATAAACATAAAAACATAGTACCACTTACAGCTGCACAAAAAAATTCTGAAACTTAGGTAATAATTTCACAAAGTATGTGCATTATCTCTACTGAATAAATAGAAACATATTGTGTTCATGGATTGGAAGAGTCAATATCGTTAAGATGTCAGTTCTCACCAGTCTGATGGACTGATTCAAACCAATAGTGATTAAAGTCTCAGCAGAACTTTTTGGTAGCTATTGAGAAGATGATCCTAAAATGTGGATGGAAAGAATCAGAGAAATTAAAATAGTAACATTAATTTGGGGGAAAAATGTGTAAGACACACTATTGTATTTCAAGACTCACTAAGTCACAGTCATAAAGAATTTGTGATATTGTCAAAAGCAGAAATACAAATCGAGATTGGCTTGGTGTTTGTGTGTTTACATATACAGACAACTGATTTACAACAAAAATGTAAAAGGAATTAATTGAAAAAATATTCTTTTCAACAAACAGTGTGGGACAATCAGACAGCCATATGCCAAGAAAAGAGAAAAGCTTTAACACATACTTTCTATGATATTTTTAAAAATCACAAAATGATTCACACTTAAATGCTAACAAAACTTTAAAAAAGGTAAGACCATTTCTATAACCTTGGATTTGGTAAATATTTCTATGATGTAACAAGATCATGTCCTGTGTGGGAGAGGTGATAATGGAAGAAACCAGTGCTAGGAGTTGACTTGAAATAGCGCCTTCTTTGTTCATTTAATAAATATTTATTGAGTGTTCTCTATCTACTAGGCAGTGTTTTCTAGAGAAAAAACAAGGCCCCATCAAAGTTTAAAATCTCTGCTCTTTAAATACGCAGTTAATATGTAAAAAACAAGCTCTAAACTGGGAGAGAATATTTGCAAAATGCAAATCTGATTTATTTTCAAGTTAATCATATAGTTCCATGACTCGACAATCTCACCTTTTGTGGACTTCGTTGTTAATTAGTTTTGAATATGGCATCCTTAAAGAGGAAACTTCACTGACCACACAGTAAAATTAGCTCTTCTTCTCCATCCCTGTTCATTCTCTATGGCATCACCTAGTGATGGGTGGATTTTTTTGGGGGGAGGGTCTTCATATGTATTTGGTTGGTTAGTTTTGTTATTTGTCTTCATAGCACCTCTTCCTCTGAGTTTTGCCTAGTTCATTTAACTGTCTACTGGCTTACTTGCTACTACTTCAAACATTGTACCTTTATCAGAAAGCAAGGTCTAGGACACACAGGAAACAGTAAGTATTTACTACATGAATGAAGAAGCCACTACCTCACACCGAATCCTGGCACAGATTGCCCCAATGCAGATCTGAACAGGCTGCCAAAACCCCATACCCAGCTCACGGAGGCCCCGGTGGAATCGGCCTGCACCAGTGTGGGCTCTTCGTGGAGTCCTGCCACCTGACCTCCTCAAGGCACCCAAGGCAGAGTCTGCACTGACATTCCTGTCAAATTCAGCATATGGGATGTGGTAAGAGGGAAGAGGTGAGGAGGCCAGAATAAGTGTCGCACAGGGGGTCATTTGGTGCAGTTGCTGGAGGGCAGAAGCACCAGGGAAGGAAAGCAGTTCCCCAGGTCCCCAAATACAACTCCGAGGGGAACTTTCTGATCCCGAATATCTGGCTAAATAAAGGGCCTGGGTCTTGGCTCTACCATCTAGCTGTCGTGTTGTGTTTGTGAGTCAATTGCAGGGCAAATATGGCTCACGGTAACTCCTTGTATATTTTCAGAAAGCTCGAAGTGGGTTTTGAATGCTCGCAGTAGGAAGAAATGCTACATACATATTTGAGGCAATAAATATGCTAATTACTCTGATGTGATAATATCTTATTGTATACCTGTATCAAAATCATTCTCTATCCTATGAATATATATAGTTATTGCACATCAACTAAAAATAAAAGGAACAAAAGAATATTTTGTTAAATACATTGAAACACATTTGCTCACTTGAGAACGCACTGACATAAAACTAAAATTATATCATCACTCCTCATCACAGAATACATAAAACCCTCAAAGTATTTTGCTTATAATCTGTGAATAGTTATTTGGTGATGTGAATCCCAGCCTGTGTAGTCTAATGAACAGTCATATGGGAAGTTACATAACACTGAACAAAAACATGCACTATTTCAGTGTGAATGTACCCAGTGAAGTGTCTCACAAAATTTTAGCTTTATTTTACTTTTTTAAAGCTTCTTGCTCTCCCAGCTACCCCCCTCTTTTTATTGTATTGAATAAATGACATATCTTTATGTAGGAATGTCAAGAAGTCAGCAAAGATAAGACAATTTAGAGAAGCTAGGGTCGTTTACTAGATCGTGGAGAATCTTCCTATGGAAAACTGGTGAGAGACGGGAGATGCGGCCAGGCAGGGAGATGCGATCACAGCTCTCGAGCAATCAGCAGACAGTTGGGATAACTCGTGGCAGTCAGAGAGAGTTCTCGAAATCATAGAAAGGGTGGGTGATACTGCTCATTTTTGAAGTTAAAAGAGAAGTTTTATCTTCTTAATCCTTCACTGGTCAGCTTAAAATTTCAACAGTGGGGAAGGAATGGGAGCACGCTGTCCACTAATCAATTGGCAATCACCGGGAAAAGGACCAGGCAGGGAGGCACAATCAGCTTTTTTATTTCATGAGGGACAGACCGTGCCAAGTCAATTGAATTTCCATCTGTAATGGAGTGACAGGGCACTTGGACGGGGGGCGATAGTAGGTTTAATCTATCTGTACTTGAGGGAGACTTTTCACTATTCTACACAGGAAACCCTTGTCAAAAAGACAGAAAGTTGCCTCTGATGGGTGGGTGGGTCACCGAGAGGGAGGGCAGAGACAGCATGGGACAAGCAGGGTCCGGGAGGGGCAGTGCCCCCCCCATGGTGACTTTCTGAAGGACACTGTCGCGAATACAAGAAGTGCCATTCTTCAACCTTCCCAGGCACTCGTGTAGGCTCAGAGACATGGGCTGAGTTATCATTTAAATTAAATTCATAAGAAGTAGCTCAAAATGTGAAAAAATAATTTCCTGTCCAACATATGAAAATACCGTATTAGCTCTGTACTACGTTGTTCCAAGTTACAGTCATTTCCCTGACTCCCCAGAAAATAGAGCTTGTCATTTTTTAAATATTAGGTAGGGCCTAGAAAAAGTAAGTTAAGATGACTAAGGTCCTCCAATATTAATTTTAAGAGCAATAGTGCCAATTTACTAATTTCTGGATGTGGAACTGTAAAATAGGTGAGATGAATAGACATCTGTAGATGTTAACAAAAGAGGTAATTTGCAATATAGAGTAAGTAAATTAACTTAATAAAATATTAATTAAAATGTATGCATTGCCATTAGTATTATTTCTATTTCATTACTTTTTTGGTCATTCGTCTACTTTGAATGAGGATCACTTTTTGCAAAACATTTCAGGAAGAATCTTAAGTTATTATATGAGAGATTTATCTACAGACCTTCAAAATACTTAAATTTCCAATCAGAAGTTTTGAAGGTGGCTGGAAAGTCCCTGACCCTTGCTGTCACTCCAACGTGTTATGCATCTTGTAACAGCCACATCATTTATGCCTCAGGCCATGCTTATATCTAAGTACTCTAGAGTTTAATAAAATAAACAACTTGCCCATTTAAAAAGGCTACAGAAAATTCACACAAGATGAAATGGAAAACGGAATCATACGTGGTAATTAAAGAAATGCAAACGAGGTAAACCTGTGGCAAATGTTTGCACTTGCTAAATTAGTGTTTTAAATTATAACACCCAAGGATGACACGGTTAAGAGGACACTAGATTACTCATAAAGTGTTAATTGCCTTCTAAATTGGCTCCGTCCCTTTATAAAGGCCTGTCTGATAATCCGGGAACCACAAAGACTCACATGTGCTTAATGCATGAACCCCTCTCCTGAGAATTTATCTTGAGGAAAAACCACAGAAGGAAAAGCGTGACCTTATGTTTCTCTATACCAGCAGCAAACCTGGACAGTCTAATGCACACTTGAGAGGGAATGGCTGGGTTAATTGTATCAACTCTTGGAGACTCGAGTCAAATAATAAAAAACGGGCCAATGGTTTGAAATAGTAGAAACGACTTGAGGTGTTAGAAAACTTGGAATTCCACGCAAAGAGAGGCTCCGGCTTTCTCCGCACTAACAAAGGCTCTCCTTGACCCAGTGTCATACAGGCTCCTCTGAGCCACTGTCTGACCAGGCCTGGTCCTCGGCCCATCTGAGCCCACTTCGCCATCTGACTGCCAAGTCAGTTTCTGGAGAATCGCCCACCCTCCGTAACAACTGATCACACTCCTCACACTCCGTCCTTGGCGTCTAAGTCCTTGGTCTGCCGTTAGTAGGAATCCCATTGGGGCAGTTCACTAAGAACCCCCTGCCCCTGGTGTCCTCTCTCAGTGATTTCCACTCCTGCTCCTGCAACAGAGTCCCAGGGGTCTGTCTGCCTGGGAAACAGTGCTGAGTTCCACCCTGAAGTCTCTTTCTCCAGCTGCAAGGGTCTGACCACAATCTGTTTGACCGCCTCTAATTTTTCCTCAACCGCTTTGTGAAATGCAGTAATTAAAACAGTCTTTCCTTTCCTGCAAGGTTTCCTACCCGTCTTGACACAGTCTCCTGAAATCTTAGGTGTCAGCGTAGATGCTTACAAGGAAAGATCAACTCTGAAGAGTGCGGTGTGGCCGGGCAGCTGCCATGACCGCAGCCTGGAGAACGTGGTAGACTCCGACGGCCTCAGTCAAAACCAAAGTAACTTACAGAGTAACTTCCAAAGTGAAATAGAACTGTCCTCTGGCCAGGAGGTTTTTAGGGGCACACCCTCTCGCTGGAGAAAAGCTACACACAAAGTCAGATGCCTGGGTGACGACTTCCTCGGCAAGATCGCAGAGCAAAGGGAGTTCATTATCCATTTTGAAGTTTCAGTAGCATGAGGTGCTGTTGGGCCCCTGTGCCAGTCTCCACACGGTGGCTTCTATGGACTCCGCACACCCAGAGTTTCTTTGTCAAGGGAGCCCAGACAACTTGAATGAGCCCAGCTTATTTCTAAGTCTTATTGACACATTCTTTCTTTTGATATGCTAATCCTCTTAAACAGATTATGGTCCATTAATTGAGTTTCCCTTATTCTTAAAGTGACTTTGCAATACCACTTACCAATCTGATCCAGAACTTGGGGTTTCTTGGCAGAAGCGTGTGAATGTGTGTGGTGACTGCCACGCGTCACAACGTTGCTTTTCACTGTGCATTGTGGTGTCAGCATTTGGAAATGGAAACTGCTCCAATCTCAGCCTTACCACATGCTGTGTGCTTCAGACAAGCCACAACCTCCCTGACTCTGTGAGATCAAATAAGATCATCTGTCTGGAAGAGCCTGGCAAGCTGTAAAGGACTATGCAACATATGTTGTTTTAATCCTCGGATTTTGTGCTTACTCCATCTGAGAAGGCACCAGGGTGCCATCCGTTGCCAGAAAGAAATTTCACTCTTCCCGGATTGTGGGTAGCCGAGTCCCAGGGAGAGACGGAAACACCAGTGCTTTTTGCGTTGAGTCAGTGGTTAATTAAACACTCCTGGTGGGGGGGGCGGCAGCGTCTATTTCCTTCTTTCTCTGGGGTTCTCTCTCCCCAAGCTACCCCTGCGTTTTCTTCCCCTGTTTAACTCCAGTGTTCCAGGATCCTGGAGCACAAAGGGATGAGATCCTACAGTGCTACACATCCCAAGAATTAGGGTCTTAAAGTAGAATGAACAAGGCCATGGGGGCTTTTTGCTCGCCGGGCTTTGAGCAGCCCTTGTTCACGTCTCCCCCAGGAAGTGTGCTCACTGCTTCCTGACTGCAGATGGTGCCACACAGGAGAGGCGCCTTCACGGGTGCTGACTGCATGTGCCTAATTATGGAGACTCTTCCTCTGGGAATGGTATGAAGAAACACCTTTGACCACGTGTGCATTTACTACTACGTGCTTTTAATATGATACGGCTGCAATGCAAGATGCAACCAGCAGAGGCAAGGCCTCTACTTAGTGGAATACCATCCATCCCCAACTCACACCTTCGGACACTGCTACAGCCTTTGCTGCAGAGTCCAGGGAAGAAGGAGAACATCGAGGGTCGGCTCCAGGTGGTTAAGTGGCAGAGGTGTTGCCATTGGGGTACTGGCTCTCCCTGGGACCCAGCAGGGAGGGGACACGGAGCTGAGACAGAAGTGCAACCCAGAGAGCCAGGGAGAGTGGGAGTCGGTCAGTTTGGCGTCCATGTTTGCTGCTTCCAGCAGTGTGCTGTGTTTTCCACTCTTCATCTGTGACTAAACACAGCCATGCTTTTGGCTTTAGGAGCACATGTTAAGACCTGCCCCCAAAGGGTCTCCTTTGTCTCACTTTTTGAAATCCCCTCCTGTCCCGTCTTCAGTCCCTTTTCCCTCCTTCAGAGACACACAGTCTGTGCATGCCACTTAGGATTTTCAATGGATCCCCTATGCATATGTGGTATCTTAGTACATTTGGGTTGCCATAACAAATATATCCGAGACTGGGCGACTCAAACATCACCCATTTATTTCTCACAGCTCTGAGGGCTGGAAGTCCAAGATCCAGGTACCAGCCAGTTCGAGCCCTGGTGAGGACTCTTCTTCCTGGCTTGCAGATGGTGCCTTCTCCCTGTGTTCTCATATGGCAGAGAGAAAGGACATGCTCCTGTGTCTTTTCTTTTAGGGCCCTCTGACCTTGTGACCCCAGCACCTCACAAAGGCCCCTTCTCCTAATACCACCACCCTGGAAGACAAGCCTTCAACATATGACCTTTGGGTGGGAGATACAGACATTCAGTCCACAGCATATTAATATGTGTAAATTCCATAAAATTATCAAGTTTGAGAATTTAATTATTTATTTTGTTGAAGAAGGTTGTGTGTATGTGTGTGTGTGTGTGTGTGTGTGTGTGTGTGTGTGTGTGTGTGTGTGTGTGTTTCACTCAGTATCATGTTGCTATCTGCCTGGGTTGCTTTACCTCAGCCTAGTTCCTTTGTTTTTCCTTTAATTACTTCATAGCATCCCGTTCACATTTTATTTAAAATATGCCTTTTTTTTTTTTACCATTACGGACAACTACATAAAGAGTTGCTCCCATGACTAATCAGGAGTGGATTTCTTTCTGCTTTCCTTGCTGTTAGTATGTAGGAGAGCTTCTCCTGCCTGGACGCAGAAGTGCTGGGTAGTGGTGCACGCACACACTGGCATTCACTAATGTCATCCAGATTGATAATGGGAGTGGCTGTGTCCCATTATTTTCCCATTGTATGTCCATATTCTTATCAGCATTTGAGATTGCCCAGATTCCATTTCTCTCAATCTGAAGGTGTAACACCTCGATACTGTGTTAGCCGGCGTTTCTCTGCTTGCTGGTTTCCGCACACTCTCAGGTCCACATCATGATGCCTTCCTTGCTATGAGTTGCCTCTTCTTAATTGTTCTTGATACTCAGATGATGATGACATAATAATATAAATGTATGTGGGATCATCTGGATTTCACATGCAAACTTTCACTCCTCATGGGCCCCTGGGGAGAGCCAGAGGAAAACGAAACGTTACTATGACAACCTGAGAAATTAAGGTTTTGCCCTAGGAAGCCCTAGGATGTCCAGGGGACCCTGCTTGACCCAGCAGTCCTGGGCTCCTGACCCAACACTGAGCAGGTCACCCGCATGGCAAGCAGAGGTTTCAGGAAAGCCAAGCTGTGAAAGCAATGGGATTTTGTTTAGTGGTTTCACAGTTTTGCTATGTTTTTAATTTAAAAAATTGAACAGTAACATCACTACAGAAAAGGTGGATGCACAGATGATAGAATATTTTCATTAGTCCCATGACTGAAGATGAGGGTCAAGATAGCCACTTAATCGAGGTGGGGTCTGCCACGCCTCACGGTGAGACTGGGCATTTTCCCTTTGCAATTAGTCAGTATTTTTCAGGGAAGGCACTTTAAAATTATGTAACTTTCTTATTGTCTACCTATCCTTCTATCTATCATCTATCTGTTTATTTATCCATCCATCTCTATCTATCGATAATCTATCCATCCATCCATTCACTCTTTCACAGCTTCGTAGACTCATGCTTTTCTCTTTTTTTTTTCTGAGTTGGAGTCTCGCTCCGTCACCCAGACTGGAGCGCAGTGGCCGCTTCCGGCCACCGCAACCTCGACCTGCTGGGCTCCGGCGATCCTTCCGCCTCAGCCTTCCGAGTAGCCGAAATTGCAGGCATGCGCTACCACGCCTGGCTGATATTTTGATTTATTGTAGAGATGAGGTCTCGCTGCCCAGGCAGGTCTTGAACCCGCGGGATCAGGCAATCCACTTACCTCAGCTTCCCAAAGGCGCGGGATGACAGGCTGAGCCGCCGAGCCCGGCTGGACTCATGCTTTTCAATTTAAGTTACACTCCATTTCTATTGTTACTTATTTTGATACTCTACTTGCTCATGTAAGCCGTGTTTTGCTTCTTCTTGATGTTTTCTCATCATTGGGTACATTACCTCGTATTTAGGTAACTAGATAGCCGGTATGTTCCCACAAACTTACTACATTTTGAGTGCTTTTCACTGTACTTCCTACGTGCGGAGACATTCTCCTACATGCCCATATTGCAACCCTCCGATTCAGTACTTTCAGGAAGTCAACGTTACTACCTTCCGTCCAGTCATCCCCCAGCTCCAAGCCTTCTGATGGCGAAGAGTCTGTGTCTTGATGCTGTCCTGGGCCCACTGGACACCCCAGGGCTCTCTGTTCAGTAGGCAAAAGGAAGCGGGGAGGGGAAAGAAACAGGACAGACTTTTTAGGAAATTCAGACACTGAATTCATCAATTCACTTTTCTTCACAGCTGAATAATACTTTAAAACTCTACAAGTATGTTTCCATTGTTTTTGTTCATGTTTGTTTAAGAAATATCATAATACAGATTTAAGTGTGTCAAAAGATTGAGTGTTTTTTTAAACTATAAAGTGCCTTTGTTTTTCAAATTTGAGAAAGGTTTAGTTCAGGAGAACCAGGAAGTTCTCCTGCTTATCTCTACCTCTTGTGGCACCTTGGAGGTATTTCCTGGTGCTGAGAACCTGGTGTCACTGGCTGACTTATCCGACTATCAATGGACCTGGAATGCCAGTCTTGGCCTCTCTGTAGACGTGTCCCCTCGTATGTGCTTCTGTGTGTGTGGAGGGGCGGGGTCTACTGTGTGTGCACAGTCAGGGTGTTCAACGTGCCTTAGAGGTTATTGCAGGGGAGAAGGGGAGGGGGAGAGGGAGGGAAAGAACGGGGAGGAAGGAAGAGGCATGAGTGGGGAAGAAGAGGCAGCAAGGACTGCGGGGAGGGCCTTCTTTCCTGGGCCTGGTGGTGGTGGAGCAACTCGCCACATGAACTCTGTTTTCTTCTTGGATTTAAGAGGAAACAGGGCCCAGAGGAGCTCAAATCACTCTACAAAAAAGACACCTGCCTGCCTATGCTTGTTGTGGCTCTATTCACAGTAGCAAACACATGGAACCAACCATGCTGCCCATCGAAGCTGGACTGGATAAAAAAAGCGTGGTGCATATACACAATGGAATGTTATGCAGCCATGAAGGAGGACACACACGGACTTCGCAGCAACTTGGACGGATCTGGAGTCGACCATACTCAGGGATCCCTCCCAGAAACCAAGAACAGAGTACCCTATGTTCTCACTCATTGGCGAGCCTTGAACAACGATCACAATACTATAAGAAAGGGCTTGGCAGTTGTGGGAAGCTGCCAGGAGAGGGGGGATGAGATTGGCAGCTGAGGGAAACAGCCAGGGGAGGGAGGAGCCCACCTCACCAACAAGGGTACCTGCATAATCAGCATATATATGCCTAACCCTGAATTGTACCCCACATCCTTAAAATAAAAAAGAGATAAGGCAGGAAGCGGGCACTCTGTCCTGGAATCGCCAAGACAGATTTAGCTTGGCGATGGTGGGCCCACGCTCCCCCACCCTGCCAGCCTGTCATCTGTCACCGGGGGAGCAGGGCTTCCTCCCGGATTTTCTGGGCCGCCAGCAAGTGAGAGCGTGAAACCTTCGAGTCAGGCTCAGCCGTATTATGAAAGAGGCAACCGGCTGTCCGGGTCGTGGAGGATGGGCCCGGAGGAGGGAGGGCCATGAGGAAGGTCGGATGCAGGTGCAGCCCAGGGTGGCCAAATCACCCCCAACCTTCTTACCCAATCAACAGGGAGAAGGAAACCTCACGTGGAGAAAAGCAGCCTCGGAGGAGAAGCGCACACCCAGCTCCAACATGCTGGGGCTGGACCAGTCTGCACAAATTCCTTACTTTGGTTTCTTCTCACCAGTTAACTCACAAGCAGATAATCGGGAATGTGCAGTCATACGCCAAGCACCACAACGCTAGAATGATTTGAAATACTCCAGGACAGCTTTGACATGTTGAGTGACATGCCTTTAACATTTGACTTCCATGGCTGGGCACATGTTGCTATAAGCAGCTCTAGACAAACCAGAACAATATCTCATCGTACATCAGCTTACCTGGTATATTTAGCGATCTTAGGGTCTTCCCCATACATTTATAATAAAATAATATAGATGATTCTGATGTCCTGTATCATTCTTCTTTTGTAAAAGGTCACTTTCAGGAAACCGCATAGACACCCTGGTTGGATGGGGGCTCGTACAGTGTAGAAAATAATTTTTTCAAATACAGCTGACAAAGGTTGAAGGAAAGATGCATGATACTCAGTGATCTATCACAGAAGCAAAGATCTGAATACCACATGTACTCACTCATAAGTGGACCTTGAATAGTTATCATAACACTATAAGAGAGGGCTTGACAGTAGCTGGAAACTGCCGGGGGTGGGGGTGGCACACCTCATCAGTAAGGGTACTTCATCCTAAACCTGGCAAAGCGGGGACCAAGGGGAGGTTTAAACTTTACATGTGCAACGACCACTTATGTACCTAATCCTGAATTGTATCCTGCATCTCTTAAATTAAAGAAGACATACTCTGTTCTCTGAGTTTTCTAATTCTTTGCTTTTGGCTATATCTTATTTCAAGCATGACTCAGACAACCCCTGGTTCCAGCCCCTTTTCAGTCCCAAAGGCGACTTTCCAGAGGGGTGTCACGTTCTGCAGAGAGCGCGACTGGCAATCCAGGGTGGTGGTGAAAGCCTCTGGGTCTGGAGCTGGGCTTCTCGGCTTCTTTAACACTTGGCTTTGCAGTGAAGTAACTGTGCAACTTTGGGAGAATTCCTTAATTTCCCTTTGTCAGTTATAACACGAGATCATAAGGAATTTTAGTTTTAATTTTACACTCGCTGTGTGCTATTATTATTTATGCAGGGCACCCCCAAATCTACGTGTCATGGGAGGTGTTAAGGGATGCCATCCCTGTGAAACCTTCGGTGTCTTAGCTGACCAGTGTGCCTTCAGTAAGAGATCACAATTTGCTGTACGAGGAAGGTCGCATCAGAATGGCAGGTGGTGGACCAAATGGAAGACGGTGAGAGAGAATGAGAGAATGAAGACAACGTGAAGACCACAGTGGGGCAGGCTTTGTTTCGTCTTTGCTTTTTTTTTTCAGAGAGTTTTACAGAAAAAGAGTGATAAGACATGAGTAGTCATCTTGGGGGATACTGGCTTAGGGAGGCAGGTGTGTGAGAGTGTGTGTGTGTGTGTGTGTGTGTGTGTCTGTGTTATGTGTGCCTGTGTCTAGTGTTGTGTGCAGTGTGTAGTATGTAGTGTAGTTCATGTGTTTGAAGATATTGCAAGTTAATTACGCCGACAAAATATTGAAAACTGAACTATTTTGAAAAGATGCCAGAAGCCATGTTTGATGTATTCTCAAGTGCGGCTAACTCATCTGATGGGCTGGAGTGCTCTCTCAGAGAGGACCCTTGATCTGTGTCTTATCTTTGCACGGACTTTTCTTTCTCAGGACTTCCCTGGCCACCTGTGCCAGGACTCAAGTCCTACCTGAGGTTGAGAAAACAGCAAAGGAGGCAGCCACCCCCACCCCGGGCTCTGTGGAGCCTTGTGTTGAAGAGGAACCCAGCAGAAAGGCCACAGAACCGTGGCCGGCTTCTCTGTGGTTGGCAGGGTGCTTCTTCAGGGTGGAGCACTCCCACAGACGCAGTCCGTGGGCAGGAGTGACCAGATTCACTCCACGTGACACTCCTCCTTCTAGAACATGGAAGGAGAGGCCTGCAGGTGAAGAATCCTCTGTGAAGGGAGGGCAGAAGAGGAGCCCAGAGGGGCCTGCAGTGGGCCCATGGCTTTCCACTGCCTTTCTCTAGAGCCTTGAGCCCAGGACTCGGCCTTTGGAGGCTGGTTCACCTGACTGCAGTGAGGATACAGCCCTGCTCCTGCTTGACCTTTGAAGGTGAGGGCTGCCCAGTGCGGTCTGCGTGCCAGGCAGTAGCCAGCCTGGAGGCACTGGGTAGCTATCAGCATCATCTCCATCAGGTCATCTGAATAAGACGGTGTGAGAAAATGCCACATGCAAGAAGTGATACACCGGCATTTGCTGCAAAAGGATTTTACAAAAGTTACCTTAAGGGAGCGATCATCACCCACATGACAGACAGGGGCTGGGTACTCAGAAGACCACCCTGTGGCGTTTCCACCATGACCCACCCCAAGGTGAACTCACAGGAAACTATGATGGGACTTCTCAATATTTGCAATCATGTTTAGATTTATTTTATTTCACTCATTTTCACAGAAGGCGGTGTATATCAAATTACGTTTCCAGAAAACCAGTCTAACATTCAATACTAACACCCGAAACAAAGAACAATACATAATGAAAAACTGTAAGAGTTTGGTGAAGTATCACTCAAACAAACCGAAACACCAAGAGGGGACATATTTGCTCCAAGCCATTCTGCTGATTAAACTGCTCCTGTTTTGGAGTAAAGAGCCATTTTGCTAGGTTCTAAGAGCCAGCCATCTCTTTATACACCCTCAGGGGGACCTTTCTATAATATTAACCCGCCGAGCAGTGCTTAGATTGAAATTTTTGATATGAAAGATGGCAATTTACCGGACTAGCACCAAATGAACTGAGATTGCAGGCAATAATGCCTTTTAAACAAAAATTGCAGTGTAACCCACGAAATGTGTACTGTTCACAGTTGTGGGGAGAAAAATAAATGGTTAGCTTGTGCAAAGACTGGCAATTTGACACATGCAAATATTTTTGGAGTGCTTTTCGCTCACGTCCTATGGTATTTCCAGCTTATTCCCTGTAGCGCGTGTAGACCGTCAAGCGGATAACACTTAGATGGGATCTGAGACAAAGACAGTCGCTGGAAAGACGCTCACACTTAACGCCAATTAAAAATCATGAACTCCATCCTCGGGAGAAATCAGGATGCCTTCCTGGGAATGTCAGGAATCTGACAAGTTCTTTCAAGCTAGAAAACCAGGGCCCAGACTGCAGTGCAAGCTCCGTCTTCCAGTGCTTGGCCTGCCTTTGGGCAATTATCTGCAGTACTCTTGCTTACAATTATGATTTACTTAGGGCTCAAAAGTCCTAAGGAGAGGGTGGCTGTCCAGGCATGACACCTAATCGCATGGGAGAGTGTGTGCCCATTGTCTACGTCCAAGAGGAAGGCAAATTGTAAAGTCGAGAAAATGGCCTTTGGGTCAAAATCAAGGCTTTAATCGAGACAGAAGAAAATGGAGAGAGATTTACCTGGAGACGTGGGCTCTGTGATTAGGGAGAATGAGACATAGAAATGAAACCCTAGAAGTGCTTATCCAGAACGCTTTTACCACAGTGAGCTCCTCTACAGAAAGTAGCGTCTTTGCTTTTTGGCCTTTCTTTTTTAAGATTTACAATAGAAGCCAGGATTTCCATGACACCAAATTCTTAAGAATAATGGGCACCAAATACTTATTATTATTTTTTAAATTAATAGACTTTGCTTTTAGAGCAGTTATAGGGACACAGAAATATAGAGCAGGAAGGACAGAGAGCTCCCACATGTCCCACCCCCACACGCCACAGTGGTCCCCACCACCAACATGCCACACCAGAGAGTACACCTGTGACAGCTGGAGTACACCCATAACAGCTGATGACCCTGCACTGACGTGTCATGACTACCCGGAGTCCATGGTTCACACATTAGGGCTCCCTCTTGGTGCTGGGCATTCTGTGGGATTGGACAAATGCCTAAGGATGTGTACCCACCAAGACAGCATCACCCAGAGTGGTTTCCCTGTCCCAGAGATCCTCTGTGCTCCACCTGTCCATCCCTCCTTCCCCAACTCTTGGTAGCCACGCCTCTTTTTACTGTCTCTATGGTTTGAATTTTTCCAGAATGCCCTGTGGTTGAAACCATATAGGATGTAGCCCTTTTCACTTAATAGCATGCATCTAAATCTCCTCCTTGTCATTCCATGGCTCAAGAGCTCCTTTCTTTTTAGCACTGAGTCGTATCCCATCGCCCGGATGGACCTCAGGTTATTAAGGACATCTTGATTGCGTCCACATTTGGACAATTATGAACACAGCTGCTGTAAACATTCCTGCACAGGAGTTTTTGTGGAAACAAGTTTTCAACTTCTTAGGGTTAATGCAAAGCAGTACTGTTGCTAGGACATATGGTAGCAACATGTTTAGTTTTGCTAGAAACCACCAAACTGTCTTTCAAAGCGACTGTAACATTTTGAATCACCAGCTACAACAGGTGAAAGTTCCTGTTGTTCTACATTCTCGTTAGTATTTCATGTAGTCAGTGTCCTGAATTTTGGCCATTCTAATAGGTGTACAATGGTCTCCCATTTTTCAACTTGTATTTCTCTGGTGCTGAGTATCTTTCCATGAGCTTCTTTGTCATCTGTGTGTCTTCTTTGGTAAGGTGTCTGTTTAGATTTCTTGGCCATTCCTTACCCGCCTCTTGTTTTCTCATTGTTTAGTTCAAAAAGTTCTTTGTATACGATGAACACCAGTGTTCTGTATCAGTCATGCCTCTGCAATTATTTTCTTCAGCACTGTGGCTTGACTCCTAATTCTCTTGATATTGTCTATCACAGAGCGCAAGCCTTTAATTTTAACGGAATCCAGGATTTTATTTCTTTCTTTCATGGATCACACCTTTGGTGTTATGTTTAAAAGCCATTGCCATTCCCAAGGTCATCTGAATTTTCTCTTCTGTAATCTACTAGGAGTTTTATAGTTTTTCATTTTACATTTAGCTCTCGGATTCATTTTGTTTTAGTATTTGTGAAGGGTGTGGGTCTTTGTCCAGATTATGTGTGTGTGTGTGTGTGTGTGTGTGTGTGTGTGTGTGTGTGTGTGTGTGGACATCAACTCATCTCATCACCATTTTTTTGACTGTGTTGCTTTTGCTCTTTGGACCAAGGTCAGTTGATGGTATTTGTGTAGGTCTATTTCTGGGTTTTCTATGCTGTTCTGCTGATCTGTTTGCCTCTTCTTTAACTGATGACACACTGTCTTGGTTGTTGAAGCTTTTGAGTAAGCTGCCATTGGCGTTTGTAGGCTACGATCTCATATTGTGCAATCTTGCTATCGTTACTAGTTGTGGGAGTTCTTTTGTGGATTTTTTCTTATATTATCATCATACTTTTTAATGAAAATGTGTTTAACCAAGCTTTAGGACTCCTTGGAATAAAATATATTTTGGAATAAAAAGAATCGCAATTCTTCACCCAGGAATGTCAGATGCAGGAAGGAATCTGGTCAGTGCTGGAGTGGCAGCGACTGGCAGGAGTCTCTTGGCTCCCCTCTGGCCTTTCTGCGAGGGTTTTCCAAGGACCATGGCAATTCTGACTCACTCTTAAGAGCCTGTGTCCCCACCTGGCCCTGGGGCCTGGCTCCCTGGGAAGAGTCCCTTTGGAGTCTTGTCCTTGGAGTGTATAAGATGAGTGCTCCTGCACCAACTATTCTTTGTTTCCTTAAACTCTATAAACAATATATCCGGCTAATAGCTTATGGCCTAGTGGCTGCTAAACTCATAGCTGTGGCTTTCATTTTCAATCTGAAACTCGTGAAGACTTAAGAAGTTGCATATAAGCCGTGTGAGTGAACTCAGAAGCCAGTCCTGTGTCTGCCAGGATTAGCCAGAAGAGGGGGCCAAATAGCACCCCTAAGCAAGTGTGGCCTAGAGCCTGTGAATGCGACCTTATTTGGAAATAAGGTCTTTGCATATGTAAACACATTAGGGGTCTCGAGATGAGATCATCTGAGATTACCCAAGTAGACCCTAAAGGCAACAACTAGTTTTTTTTTTGTTTTGTTTTTTTTGTTTTTTTTTTTGAGTTGGAGTCTCACTCTGTCGCCCAGACTGGAGTGCAGTGGCCGCTCCCGGCCACCGCAGCCTCGCCTGCTGGGCTCCGGCGATCCTTCCGCCTCAGCCTTCCGAGTAGCTGGAATTACAGGCGTGCGCTACCACGACCGGCTAATTTTTTTTTTTTGATTTATTGTAGAGATGAGGTCTCACCAAGTTGCCCAGGCGGGTCTCGAACCCGCGGGCTCAGGCAATCCACTCACCTCAGCCTCCCAAAGGCGCGGGATTACAGGCTGAGCCACCGAGCCCGGCAACAACTAGTGTTTTTAATGGGAGAAAAGAGAGGGACATTTGAGACATGCAAAAAGGAAGTGAAGGGTAAACGAAAAGCCCATGTGAAGAAAGACATGGAAATCGGAGTGGTATGTCTGCGAGCCAAAGAATGGCAGGGCTTTCCGGCAGCCCCCGGAAGTGGGAAAAGAGACCGGGAACCCCTTCCCCCTCTGAGCCCCTAAGAAGAAACCAACCCTCTGACACACTGGCAAACTTCTGGCCTGCACAGTTTTGAGATGATCCATGCATGCCAATGCATTCGCAGTCATTTGTGACGGCATCCCTGGGAAACTGATACACCAGGCTATTCAGTGCAAAACGATACACCCCGAGAAGATCTCCAGATCACAAACATTTAACATATGCCAGGTTGTGTTTGTCCACGCTGATTGCTCTTAGGCAGTGATATGGGCTGGCTTTGCAGCTGGGCGGTCTCTACAATGACCCCCTAGAGTGCCGCACCAGGAGTGATGGGGAGTCGAGAGCTCACAGACGCTCTAAATCCTCTGCCGAGAATGCTCACACACCCCCAACTTCGGCTCTTCACATCCTGACTAGAATTCTCACATTCCTTTGCAAGAACTCCCTGTACGAGGACAGAGCCCACGGGCTTCGGGCAACTGTGGGCCACTACCTCCACCTTCCTTCATCAGCACCACCAAGAAGGCCGTGGTAGCTGGATTTAGGAAGCAAGCTAGTTTAGGAAGCAAGCTGTTCACGGAGGGTGAACTTTTCACCAAGAGGGTTCATGACCGTCCTAAGTCCACACATTGAATCCATGTCATGCTGCCAGATTTTCACACGGTGTGATGTTCTCCTGGCTTCTTTGGTGCCGATCAAGCCTGCCACTGGATTCTTTGTGTCACCACCTGGGGCTCTTTGTGAACGGAGGAAGAGTGCTCCTCCGCCTTTGAGAACACACGGGCCTGGAGGCGGCTGACATCTTGCCTGCGGGTCTCCATGGAAGCTGAGCCAGTGAGTGAACCACATCATGCCAGTCTGCGTGCCCATACTGAGAAGTAGTTCTCTCAAGACTCACTTCCCGTATCACATCCCCAAAAAGGACAAGCGAACTTGACCAATAATTGCATTTGAACCTTTGCAAGAATAAGGTCAGCTGGGTGGGCCTCAGGGCTGTAGAGTCACACCAAGACCTCCTGGGGGGAGGGGAGGAATGTGAAGTTCTCCACATGTCTTGATCCAGGGACACTGCGTTTCTCTTTTCACAGGGCTCACGGGTCGCATCATCAGCCTTGTGCATAACCAGCTGCTGGCAATGAGCCTAGGTTTGTTGTAGGGATATTTGGGCAAAACTTCCTCAGAAAGTCTCCATGTTTATGAAGCATTTTGCCTCACTTAGAGGCGTGTTCTGGATTCCGAGGGACTCCAGGAGAAATGAAGCCAGTGTCGCCTATTCCAAGTCACGCCAGCACAATGGACCGTGAGGCAAGTCTGTGAGGTGCAAATGCATCCCTTCGATTTCGTTGCTTCATTCTCAGGGCAACGTAGAGTGGTTTCAAAACGTATAAATAAAAACTTAAAACGCAGGAAAATGAAATGTAAAACTTAGGTTTCTAGGAACGCCTGGTATACCATCCCATACAATTGCTGTTGTTGGCTACCCATAGGTCTGAGAACGTCCTGATACACAAAGCAGAGAAAGAAATGTGATCAGTCCTACACTGCAAAGTGTCCACGGTCCACACTGGAATGTTAATGCACAAGGTTGCAAGGATGGACCTTCTGTGAGGACGGAGGTTTCCTTCAGGGTTGCCGAGGAGGGGGCCCCGGGTAGAACAAAAGCAGCACCTCCTCACCTTCTCAGCCTTCCCCCTCCCCCCCTTCCATCTGCACAAGAGCGCATGGACCAGTGAGTGTCCTTGAGACGACGGGAACCCAGGTTTTCTGGCACCTGGGCACAAAATAGAATTCTCCCTTGTCATCCCATAATGAGCACCACTTTATGAAACAAAATTCTCTCAGCGGGTACAGTAGGGGCACATGTGTGACCATCTTGTTAAAGTTCTGCCCTTAGTGCTCTTGACAGAATATAAGACCAAACTACAGCTCAGTGAAAGAAATCCTATGGAGCCAATGGACTCAACCTGTAGATGAAGCTTTCCAGCCTCTGAGGGCCTAGGAACACCATGAATGGCCTTCCCAGAGAAGAGGCAATCAAATAACCCAAGTTTTGTAGAGCGTTTCGGGACACTGGGGTCCTGACTCAACACAGTTGCCTGATTCTGATCACCCTGTGGCAACTTGTGCTTCAAATAAGTGACCCCTGATGTAGACAAAGGGATTAATCTCAAATGCTTAGAGATATTCACCACCGATGCCATTTCCGGCAACCTAGACTCTCATAGAACAGTGTAGCACAGACACAAACATCATGTTTTCTGGCGAGAGCATTCTGCATGGCTGATTCATGTTATTGATTAAGAAAATGCTGTGGCGTTGTCAATTTCATTATATACATTTTTGTTAACATGACTGAGTGTATGATGATTCTTTTGCAAAAGCGCCCGATAAAGGAATTCTACTTTCTACTCTGTACCAAGTGTAAAGAAGTTTAAAGTTGATTACATTTATAATGTCTTCAGTTTCTGAGACGATATGAAGCCATTTTACCAGGTCAGAAAATTGATTTGGTCCTTTGCTTTTTTTAGCCTCAATCATAAGAAATAGGAATTCTGATGCAATATCTTCAGTCTTCATGCCTTGTAGCATTATTCTGCTTGACTGTGGTGAAAATACCTCATTCTCCCAGAGTGCCGTGGGCTTTGCCAGCGGACTCCGCTAAGTCGAGGCATTCGTGGTGGTGGGTAAGTCACTCTAAGTGTTGCAAATGGATTTCACGCACTCGACCTACGAATGAGTGAGTTCCAAATCCCAAGTGATGTCGTGATGTAACTGTCACTTTTTTGTCCAGAATTGAATAGAGGAGTTTCATTCATTAGGTAAGAATAAATGTTTTGATTAATGCTTTTCACTCAGTAATGACTTTAAGATTTTGTCTGTGCTTCTCAGCGCTGAACATGACCAGCTCGCACAGGCTATGAACAAAAATCAACATACTTGGAATTCAGATGTCAAATGACATTGGAGTCATGCTCTGGTTTTTGAATTTCAATAAAAATACATGTTATAGATGGAATACTTATACAAACAGAGCCCTAATTTGGAGTCAGAATATCTGTGTTTGAGACCCATCTCTTCCTCTGCGCAATTATGAACAACTGGTTTTGACTTTATGACTTTGTTTCTCATTGTTAATGAAGACAATAATTTAAACCTTGAAGAAAGTTTGTGAGAGTCAACTAAGATCATTTGCATCTATACAAGTGAAAGCCTTTATTACTAACAATTAAGAGTCACAGACTAAACGGAAGATTTTCTCACTTCTGGTTTCTCTAGATGCAGGGCTGGGGTATTTCCCATACAAGCTGTAAGTAAAGATGTATGTTTCAATCCTAAATCTCATGCTAATCGAGTTATACATTCATCCGCCTTGGCTGGCAATCCTTCCTTAATTTTTGTACAAGGGACTTCTTTTTGCATTTTGCGTTGGGGTTTCCCAAATGTGTGGCCAGCCCTGCTGATGAGCACGTGATGAGAGAGAGAAACTGGCGGCCACAGGAGTAGGGAAGCCGTTGAGTGAAGAAGATGGCGTCCGATCACCTGCGTGAGTCCACGGGAACATCCGCCTGTGTCAGAAGCACCCAAAGGACCTGTTAAAACCAGGTGACTGTGCCATGCCTGACGCTTCTGATTCCACAAGTCTAGGGCAGGGCTGCAAAATTGTGGATGCAGTTGGACAAAGAGACCACATGTTGTGAGTCATGGGTCACCATGGCAAATGAAGAGAAGACACACTGGAGACGGTGGAGATACGTGTGAGTGGGTTGCTGTTCTGTTGGCATCTTTTCTAACAGCTTTGGCTTTTCTTTCTGTCTCTGGGCTGTGCAGAATAGACACAAAACCATGAGTTACGAAGTGTCAGTTTGGGGAGAAGGAGAAGGCGGGACACCATCCCCCAGGTAGAGGGTGAAAGTGAAGGTGAGTCTTCAGCAAAATTCAGCACCTCTTTGAAGTTCTTTCAATATCTCTTGTTCTACTTTAGTTGGATGGAGTTGGTTTTCGTAGTTTGCAGCTAAAATCTCTTCCTGCGGTGGTAACCTAATTCGAGTCACTCACCCAAACTCATTACGGACGTCAGTAAAAGAGAAAATCCAAACGGGGAAGAGCGAATGCCAGGAAAACCACATGTGCCTGAAAGTTCCCATCACTTCCTCCTCTATAAGATTCTGACTCCCGGCCAGGCTGGGTGGCTCAGCCTATAATCCCTGCACTTTGGGAGGCTGAGGCGGGTGGATTACCTGAGCCGGTGGGTTCCAGACCCAGCCCAGGCAGCTCGTCTTTACAATAAAATCAAAAAAATTAGCTGGGCACAGTAGCCCACACCTGTAGTTCCGGCTACTTGGAAGGCTGAGGTGGAAGGAGCACCGGAACCCAGCAGGTCAGAGCTGGGATGGCCATGAGTGTGTGCTACGGCACTCCAGCCTGGGCGACAGAGTGAGACTCCAACTCAAAAGAAAAAGATTATTTTTAAAAAAAATTTTATGATGATGATGTGGGATACATCTCAGGGTTAGGTATATGAACATTGATCATGTAGGTACCCTTGTTGATGAGGTATGCTCCTCCCTTCCCTAGCAGTTTCCCTCAACTGCCAATCCCACCCCCTAGACAGTTTCCCACTACTGTCAATTGCTTTCTAATAGCATTATAATTATTCAAGATTCGTTTATGAACATATAGAACTCGGTTCTTTGTTTCTGTGATAGATCACTGAGTATGATCGACTCCAAATCCATCCAAGTTGCTGCAAAGTCCATATATTTGTCCTTCTTTATGGCTGCATAATATTCCATCGTGTATATGTACCACATTTTCTTAATCCAGTCCAGTTTCAATGGGCAACACACAGTTGGTTCCATGTTTTTGCTATTGTGAATAGAGCTGCCACAAACATACGTGTGCAGGTATCTCTTTTGTAGTGATTTGAGTTCCTCCGGGTATATTCCCAATAGGGGAATTGCTGGGTCATATGGAAGGTCAATTTCTAGTTCTTTCAGGAATCGCCACACTGTCTTCCAAAGAGGCTGCACCAGTTTGAATTCCTACCGCATCCTTGCCAGCATCTGTTGTTTGTTTTTTAATGATGGCCATTCTTACAGGGCTTAGATGGTATCTCAATGTGGTTTCGATTTGAATTTCTATGCAAGGCAGAACCTACCCTCTTAGGGCTTTTATCAGAACACAGATGAGGTGGAGCCACAGCTGTGAGAGCAATGAACACAGACGTCATTTTTGAGGGAACCATGTTTTCTTACTGACTCTCGCTCTGCACTGCTTCTCAAAGCTGGACGGTGAGACCCCAAATCACCAAGGGGCCCCAGCAGTGAGTACGTCCGGTCCTAGCCGACCCGCCCTCCCTAGCCTGCCCAATGTCATCCTGCAGCAGCTCTGTCCCCAATCCTTCTTACTCATTAGGTCCGCAGGGGCCATTTGCTTTGGCTTCAACAGGGTAAACAGACCTAACTTTGGACTGTGAACCGCAGGTGTGTTTTTTGGTTGTCTCTAGTTGGTGAACTTCAATGTCAAAGAAAAATAAGGAGCACAATCTGAACCTAAGATAGCATGAAAACATGAAAAAGCTCTACTCGAATGTATGCAGTGACTACAGGGGAATTGCAAATTTGATAACTTGCTTCTTTCATTTTCACTAGTGAGCATGATAAATGTAAGGTCAATTTCACCTTTTTAAAAACATATCACCATCGAATGGGGGGTGGGTAAGGGGAGAGGTGATGGTTTTTGTATGCTTTGCAAGCTAGCTTGTATTTCAAGTGGAAATTCGCCCAGATCTGCTTTAGTGCATCTGGTTTATTTTGAATTCATCTTCTACTGAAAGCAGTGTGCAGGCTCGGTGGCTCAGCCTGTCATCCCAGCACTTTGGGAGGCCGAAGTGAGTGGATTGCCTGAGGCCGAGGGCTCAAGTTCAGCCCGGGCAAGTTGGCAAGACCTCATCTCTACAATAAATAAATAAAAATTAGCCGAGTGTGGTAGTGCTTTCCTGTAGTTCCGGCTACTTGGAAGGCTGAGACGGAGGGATCGCCAGAGCCCAGCAGGTTGGGGCTGCGGCGGCCGAGAGACATGCCACTGCCCCCCAGCCTGGATGACAATGTGAGACTCCAACTCAAAGAAAAAAAGAAAGAAAGTTGTGCCTAGCCCTGGGTGCATCCTGGGGAGACGTGACCTATTGTCAGTGTCATCGCTGGTCGCTTTCCCTGGGACCACTTTTGTCTGAACTCCACAGACCATGATTCCATGTCTGTCCAGCACACAGATGTTCATGTTCCTTGAAGAGCAAGTAGACACAGCCTAACCTTTCCCTGAGCACATGTCGGGAATGCTGCTTCTCTATTGTCGATTTCATCATCACATTGGAAACACTTTTGCCCCAAGTGCTTCTCCTGGCCCCGATTCTTAATTGTTGTTATTTTGCAGTGTAAAATATTGATGACATTGGCCAAAAAGATTGACAACTGCATGAATTGTTATTAACCAGCCCGTTGGCTAAGGCTCACATTTCAATACATCTTTCGATGAAACACAAGCCCTCAGGGGCTCTCTTTCTCATTCTCTTTTCCAAATAGGCAGATATTAACCCTCTCATAACTTCCTTTGTAATTTTCCTCATTTTTCTTTTCCTTTGAGCAATGAAAATGCCGTTCATTGATTTCCACTACAAAACTTAAAAAGACTAATCATCTATCAAGTTGCAAATTGGAAATTATCCAGAAGGCTCAAAGCAACAAAGGACTCGATCATGCTGGCGTCAAGATCCAAGAATGGGGAGCAGTGGTGCCAGAGGGCGTGTACCTCCTTGAACCTTAAGGTCAGCCTCTGAAAGACAAAAGAAGCAGAAAGAGTGAATCCAAACAGAAAAGACACCACCTTTCAGCACTCCCAGTAGAGGTGTGCACACAGATGCACAGACACACTCCTAAAGGAAGGGAATGAGTTATGCACTCACACCTACAGGGACACCCACCTTTATCTAATCATTCCTCTGTGCAGCAGGTGAAACGTGACGGTGAAGCTTCTTGTGAGTGGCTGTGTCATCTATGGGCAATGCACAGACTCTATCCAGCTGGCCCACATCGGTGTGGACGATTATCTGGATAATTATTATTGCCGATGTCATCTGTAATCAATACTATGGGCGGAGGAACAACACTGGAGTCAAGAAAACGGCACTTCCCAGGGGTAAAAAACACACAATTCTAGAGCCACAGTTGGTTTTCTCCTGAGAACCAAGCTCGGTCTCAAGAAATGGAAGAGACTGACCTGACATGTGTTAGTCAAGACAGTTGCTAAAGTCAACTCTAAGATGCAAATGCAGGGTAAGCTTCTTGCTTTCTTAGAGATTGTTAAACCAGGGACTTTCCACTGGTGAGAACTGTCATTGAGAAAACCTGATGGGGCTACCAAAGTGAGTTCTGTGGCAGAACAACCTCGAAAGTGCGTAAAAATGCAGGTTCCTGGGCAGAATCCCAGACCTACTGAAAAAATGAAGAGGTTTGCAGAGAATCCAGTTTTTAAAACAAGTTCCACGAAGGATTGTGTAAAGAAAGTCTGTTCTGAATTTGAAGCCCTCCCAAAATGACTAGTCCTTTCCTCCTAACAATTCACTACATAATACAGACATGTGCCCCGTAAAGACACCTTGGATGTGGTCCCATAAGACTGTACTGTCGTGTCTTTACTGCACCTCTTCTATGTTTCGGCATGCACATGCTTACCATGGCGTCACAGTTGCCTGCAGTATTCTGTCTACTGGCGTGCTGTACCGGTGTGTACCTAAGCGCATCAGGCTACACCCTGCAGCCCAGGTGTGCAGTAGGCTGGATGGTTTGCGTGAGTATGCTCCGTCACATCCACACAAAGACGCAATTGCCTGGTGACACATTTCTCAGAACATCTCTCTGCCATTAGGCTACACATGACTGCATCCAGAAACGTCCCATCTTCTAGATCTGATTTTTAAAGAAAATCCAGCCTATCACATAATACGGAGGGTGCGCACCCAGATCCCCTCTTCCCTACTGCCCTCTCCACTGGTCCCACAGCGAGGAGGCAACCACAGTTGGTCTTCACTATGCATTTCATCAAGAGCTAACATCGGATATACCTGTAGTTATTTCTCTAGCTCATCCACCACATCTAGAGACTTCTTCCTCTGAGAGGTAAAAAGATATTTCAGCCACAACCTTTCCTCCCGCTGCCTTCCTTTGCCATTGCAAAGTAAGCATAGGATCATATGCTTACTTCTAGGTCTTCCTATTTAATTGGCTCATGATTTCTATTATTGTCTTAAACCCTATGTCTTATTTCATTAACTTTCCCCACTGTCTCTGGATTCCTTTGCAAGAGGAGAAAGCTATCAATTCTTCCCTCCTTTCTAGCTTTCAACTCTGCCATTGTTTTACTTTCGGGGATTAATTATCCTTGTATTACATTTATAACCCAAAGTGAAGATGTGTTTATTAATAGATTAAACTCAAAAGAATAAAAAGAGCATCCTTTACATGGCTCACACAGCACAAACACTGATTAATACTTCCAGAGGCTTGGTGTCACAATCTTGCCTCCACCCCAAGGAATTGTTTCAAATACCTTCTCCTTTCTCTAAAAAACCTGATTGCTCAAACCGAGGCTACCTTTCAGCTTGCTCTCCATCTTGTCTATAACTCTCTGGAAAGTAATTTTTTTCTTGGAGTTTCTCTCTCTATTTTCTTACTGTTTGAATAATGATACGGTGTATACCTTCTTCACTGGAATCTAAAATGCCTTTACTCAATTAGCAAAAAGTTGCAGTACATGACCCTGTGTTCATTGTATCCATCACTTGACTCTATTTTGGGTATTGAATTGAAATCCATTCCTCTTCTACTTTGGGTTGGATGTGTCATAGGTGGTTGGACTGTGATCTTTAATAAGATGTATTTTCGAAAACTTTCAGTTGACTTCATTGAAGCTGCAGTGTATGCCCTGTCTTTCTTTTTTCTTTCAAGCATTAACCTATACTGCAGTCTTGTATAGTTTTCCAATTTATTTCAGACTTTCCTCTAGAAGACATCTGCCTCACACGTCAACCTGGGGTGGTTTCTCTCTAACCTGTGAGTAGCTGTAGTCCTGGGAATTTTCTTTCTTGAATTTTTGTGTGAGAATATCTATTTCCTGGATCCATTTATTTATGTTCCTTTGTTTTCCAACTCTCTTGGCTGAAATACATTTAAAAAGTTAATTCCCTGAGACTGTGTGCCCATGAAACCCTTTTAAGTCCTCACTTGGGTGAACACACTTCTCGTGTAGCGCATGGTGACATGGTTCGTGTTGATCCATAAGTCCTCGCCTTCACTGGCTGAAATGTATCCTCCCTCCATGAAAAGCAAGCACTCGGCCTGACTTGTGGGCAGACAATTCTCCTCGGCATTTTCACACATCCTGAGACAGCTTTTGTCCTACAGTAGTTTCCAAAAGATGTTCCTATAGCCCACAGCCTGGAAGGACAGGGACGACTCTCCCAGGGCAGAGGCAGGTGTTTCCTGGCTAGGATAACGAAGAGAGGGTCTTTCTGTGGGCAGGGCGGGGGCAGGTGTGCGGGCTGCCCCTTTGGACGTGGCCGGTTCCCCAAGCCTGGGTTCCGCCACAGCGTCCCAGACCCCTCACGGGGGCATCCTCCACCCGGCCAGCCCTGCTGGACTTGGCAAGCCAAGGGGCCGCTCCAAAGAGGGCCTTATGCTGCCCCTGTATGGAGAGCAGTGGCATTCAGTGCCTCTGACGGCAGAGTCCTGTGTGATCCCACCGTCGTTCATGAAGCCGTCGTCGACAACTGCGTTAGCGGCAGGCGGGGCACCATGTCGTGCCCTTCACGCTGACCAAGATGCCACCACATACACGAAAGCCTCTGGACTCCTTGTGCTGCCACACATCGGACGACGGCGTCCCCAGCTCCAACCCGTCCTGCTGTGTTCCGTTTGGGATCTTGTCTTCATCAGAACTCAGTAGACTCTTTCACACGGAATTCCAGGTTCAAAGTCCTCTCTTCAGAACTTTGAAGGCATTTCTTTTTCTTTTTTGAGTTGGAGTCGCACTCCGTCGCCCAGGCTGGAGTGCAGCGTCACGCTCCTGGCCAGCCACGACCGGCTGGGCTCTGGTGATGCTTCCGCCTCAGCCTCCCTAGTAGCTGGAACTACAGGTGCGTGCTACCACACCCAGTTAATTTTTGATTGATTGTGGAGATGAGGTCTCACCAAGTTGCCCAGGCGGGTCTCAAACCCGCGGGCTCAGGCCATCCACTCACCTCGTCCTCCCAAAATGCTGGGATGACAGACTGAGCCCTGCCTGAATGCATTTCTATATTGCTTCCCAATACTGGTATTGTTGATGATATCAGCCATCAATAGGAATTATGGCTCCAAACAGCTCACTGTTCTTCCTCTGACAGCCTTTGTGTCTTTCTGTGTTTGTTGTTTTCCTCGTGGGTGCTTTCTTGGCTCTTCTGTTTTGTACACGGGCTTAAACCAATTTCAAATGACGCCTCTTGGTGTCGTAGGCCCTGATCTGGTCTGATCCTTGGAAAAGCCTTTGCCAGCAATCCCCGCTCACTCACAGAACACACTTACAGTAGAAAATCCCAGGTCTCCAGAAATATTTTACCTACAACACAGTTAGAATTAGGACTGTCTGTGGTGGCAGTCACAGGGGACAAGCTGTTGGGAAGACATGAACTGGCCTGAAGAAATAAATGGCATGACTTCTGAGATGAACACAGGAAACGGAGGGTCCAGACCGCTGCTGACCTGGTGTAAAGCTGACGCTATGCAGCTCATGTGTGAGGATTGTTCTAAGGGACGGTGGAGAGAGAAGAGCGTGCGGGGTGCTGGGACCCTCGTGAACTTTAACGGAAGCTGTTCTCTGCCTTGTATGACCTTGCCTTACCTTGTTGAAGTATGTTTTCTACCTGAGGCCCTCTCAGCCTTGGTGCGAGCCTTTCTTTTTTTCACTCACCCTCCCCGACATTCAGTCAGCATTTCTGTGATAGTCTAGCAGGAAGCCTTCTAGTTGCAGTTCAGTTTTGCTTGTACGCATCAGTGCCAGTCTCCGTTTTGAAATGTCTGCTTTTCATGCCGCCTTCTTTCATCATACAACCAACAAGCGACTGTCCTATGGCTCTAGTAGGACCACAAAGCATTTCCTAGAGCCGAAGTCTGTCGAGGTGCAGAGCTCACCGTCCACTGTCCTTTCCCCTGGCGGTGAGCACCCTGCTCTCCTTCCTCGCACAGCCCTTGGGATAAAGGCAAAGAATAGAATCGTATGTCGAGAAGAATTGCCAAGTCATTTATTTAAGCAATGCTTACAATTGTGCTTTCTGTATTTCCTGTGTCTCTAGTAATTTAACCTACAGCATTTTATTCATGACATTTAATCAATACATGCAAATCACTTCAGGGGCCTATTATATCCTGAATTCATTAATCTACTTGGGCAAGAGACAAGCGTGTAAGAAGGTTTTCTTGGCTGAGGTCAAAAAGGAGGATGAATAGTATCAAGCTTTACAATCTTAAGTCCTTTTGAGACCATGATACTCCGGAGAGCAAGAGGCCCCGTTGGCCTGCTTTTCCAATTAAAGCAATTTTTGAGTAGGATATATTTTGCTCTAACTTGAAAATGTGTATATATGGGTACATTATTATTGCAATGTTTTCATTCCACTTGGTAGATTTTTATAGAAATTGCAAAATAAACCTATTTATCTCTTCCTGAGGTCAAGATACTTTATTCTTCATGGACCATACGGACGAAAGTAGCACAGCAAAATTTCACTGATATCAGCCATCAGAAGGAGTTTGGTAAATGGATGCACAATAGAGAACCAATGGGATCAGGTGTTCTATTATGGTGTGTCATAAAATATCCCTTAATCCACAGGCTGTTGCCAAGAACTGATTTACCAAAGGTCTGAGATAGACACAAATTAAGTTTAATCCAACAGGATGTAAGCCAATCAGACTACTATTGCATTCAATTGACATAAATGGAATCTTTTTTTTTTTTTTTTTTTACAAAATAAGCATGCCACAGTGTTTCAAAATTCTGATTTTTATTCTTAGTAGAGAAGAACAACGAGACCTTTACAATTTTCATTTATTTTTATTCCTTTGTTGCATAGGTCATCTGTTGGATTATTTTTGAATTGTATAAAACATTTCCATGCTATTGTTATTGTCATTAATAAATCTAAAATGTGAACTTTCCCAAGTCTAAGTCACATGCATCAGACTCCAACATGCAGATCCAGGACGGCAGCACATGCATGTTAGGTGTTATTTTGTGCACTGGTGGCTTCCCCAACACCACGTCTGATAGACAGGCAGCCCACACACGGCACATCCAAGAGAATGAAGTTCTACCGGACTGCGCTAGTCATTCTCTCTCCATGAAGTTCTAGTGGGAAATGACTGTTTAGATAAATGGTGTCTCCTCAGCAGAAAGAGTGTCTATACAATTGAAGGAATGGGAGAATCTCGCTGTGCTCGCATAAAGAGACTTCCAGGATATCACTGCACGTGAGAAAAGCAGATCACAGAGGAGAAGCATTCTTTGACTCCTGCAGTGGATGGTGACCTGGGTGCCCTGGAGTAGATGGTGACCTACCCTGATCCCTTCCAAAGGACCCTCATTCTTCAGCTGTTGTGAGCTATGGACGCCAGTCACTCATGGTTGTTTTTCATTTTCTTTTCCAACAGTTGCCCTCATCCTGGCTTGGGTTGTCCCCCAGAAACGCCTGGAAGATTCCATACATCTTTAGTTGGGAGTATCCTACAGTCTGTAACTCACTGATAAGAAGGCGTCAAAACCCCCTTGCCTCAAAGTGGGACCACCCTGCAGTGCTGTGCTCACCCTGTCCCTCCCCGGAACCAAGCTGAGGCTAGGCGACTGTGGTTCCCTTCTTCTTCTCCATCCAGCTTCCCCCATTTCCTCAATACATCCTTGACACAAGAATCTCCATGCCAGACATTGCTTCTCAAGAATCTGTCCCAAGCCAGATTTTTTTGGAGCAAAATAAAGAAGCAGAATGCAGAGAAATCATCTTAAAGGTAACAGGGTTCCACTGGAATTAAGCTATTAAACCATTCGCTTTAAGTGGATAATTCCATTCTTGCTGGATCTTCTAATTTCTAAATTGCCACATTTGATCGATGGTCTTCTAAGGATTGACGAGTAAGACATACATGGGTAGAATAATATCACGGATAACTCTCTATTGACAATGGGTAAAAGGGTGACTGTGAATATATCTATGTAAGGGTCGTTCACTTTTTCTTTTCCATTGCTGTAATACTCAATTGTATTGAAATTAGTTTTCTTCACTGCTTGCACTGTGGATTTAATGACCATGAGGCCGCAATGAGAACTTTCCCGAACAAGGGTCATGTTGCAGACTTAAAGTAAGGAATTTCACTGAATAAATGTAACTAGTAACACTTGGTCATTTGAGGGGTCAGTAACTCTATTTCTTAGGGTTGCATAGGGAAAGAACATCACTGCAGGCGTTTGTGCCGGGGAGACCCTCATACAGGAAACACAGTGTCTACAACCAATAGTAGAGAAGGGGAATCTGAAGGCATTTCGCGATGTCAACGAATCACTTGCAGAGAGTCAG
The DNA here is from genome assembly GCF_000164805.1 of Carlito syrichta. Taxonomy (NCBI): domain Eukaryota; kingdom Metazoa; phylum Chordata; class Mammalia; order Primates; family Tarsiidae; genus Carlito; species Carlito syrichta. Next base: position 410,548 of record NW_007249740.1, read on the forward strand.
AAGATGGCAGAAATCCCAGGGGAGCCGCAGAGACGATCCTAACTCAGAAGGAAAATCGAGTGTGTCCTGCCCTGTCCTTGTTTCTGATTCCTGAGCTTTTTGTTTTATTTTACTGTTTATTTTAAAGATGTGGGGTGCAATTCAGGATGAAGTATCCGAGTGGACATCGTGCAGGTAAAGTTTGATCCTCCCTTTGGTCCCCGCTTGGCCTGGTTTGAGATCAGGCACGCTGATTGCGCGTCCCTCTACCCCCACCCCGGCAGTGTCCCACTCTCGCCCACCCCTTTCTTCTAGCATTATGGCAAACATGTGGGGCCATATGAGTGAGAACATGTGGTACTCTGTGAGAACATGTGGTACTCTGTGGCTTGTTTCTGTGATAGATCATGGAGTATGACAGACCCTACATCCTGAGCTTTCAGAGGAATGATAACGTGGCCTTCGACTCTCTTCTGCATTTGAAATCTCATCAAAGCTTCTTGGTGGGCTATGAGCAAACTCAATTTCAAGGGATCTAGAGAAAGCAGTTCCTGCTGATTCACCCCTTGCAGCTGACGAAGGATTCTAGAAAGGGTAGTGTCCTGGTCAGTGTCAGATACACAGTTCCGCCTGAGGCAAGAGCATTCCTCTGCAAATCGAGAATGCATTTTCCAGGAGACACAGCACACCTCACCCAGCGTGCTCTCAGCGACTGGGCTTCAAGGTTAGGGCTCTATTGATGTGTGTTCTTGCGTTTTGATTTGATTGCCTGGAGTAGCATGGAATTCCCGTTCTTCAGATGACATTGTAACAGCTTCTTAAAAACATACTAAACATTTTCCTTCTGCTGTAGAGTGCTTCACACATGCAAATTCAGCTCCAGTGTGCCTGTTTCCCATGCAAAATGCTTATTGATTTAATTCCCTTTTAGATCAGATGGTTGCACTGTCCGTTACTCTGAAAACAGGGTTTTATCCGCCAAAGCTGGGCACTAGTTACTGACAGGTAGAATGTGAGTCCTTAATGCGAGATTGTTTTAGGGCCATTAGCAAGGACCCAGACCTAAAAAACATCTCTCCTACGGGTGCCAAAGTAGTTGACATCCCCTACATTTAGGAATGTATTATTTAATGTTCTCTGTCTACGGCCCATGAGCCATAGCAATTCAATTTGCCTTAAGGCTTTAGGAACAAAATAAATAAGTGTTTCTGTTGTTGAGAGAATCTCATATCAACACCAAAAAAATAAAAACACGGTAAAATAAACAATGATATTGAAGTACAGCAAAGTGCTCTGAAAAGGGGGTAGGGAGTTAAAAGCGACAAGTTTACAAAAGAGACTTCGATGGCAAAATGATGTGGTGCAAACAGCTTATCGCACAAAGTCAAAAAAACTTCAGCTAAAGGTCTCCGCCATTGGGTGAATAAATTAACCTCCTCAAATATGAAATGGGCTGTTGCCAACCTCAAGTACCACTGCTCCTACCCGTGAGGAAAATGACATAGAATACCTAAAGCTCTTAGCTTTATCTATGTTTCCAGTTAAGCCCCAATTGCTGGCATGACTCTCTTCTTGAGTCGGTTCTGTCTGGGGTCCAGTTGCGGCCAGCAGCATCACTATTGGGAGAGTGCATCCCAGCTTGAGAATCTATGGCCGTGTGGAAAGGTTTCCTGCTGGACCTGGTCAAAGCTCCATCTCAGGACTTGTGTCCCTCCTGGAGTTCCTAAAACATCACATGCGTCGCCTTAAAAAAAGATTTTTAAAACATATGCCAGTATTATGAGAACACAGACATCCACGGAAAAAAACGAATGGCTTCATTTTCTGCTTTTTTTAATAGTCGTGGGAATCAACAAGGCACTGTAAGAAATGGAGCTTTCTCAATCTCCAAGAGACAGAGTTTTTGTGATTGTGATGGGGTCCATGGGAAAGGTCTCAGCTTCATGTGGTCAGCCTCTCTGTATGATCATGGCTGATAAGCTTTTCCTAAATAGAATCCGTATAAATAAAGATGTTCATAGGACACATGCAGGACGAGACTGGAGTTTAAAAATCTGTGATTATTTAGAAGATATGAAAAATTGTGTGCACTTGTTTTATTAGATACAGATGTGCTCCCTCTTTGAGCCTTAACTTTGAACAATGCAATGCCCAGAATTAACCACATGGTTAAGGCAGTTCCGTTCATTCTGCCCCAACTTCTGACCCTGACTGAGGTTCTGAGGTTTCCTCAAACCACCCTCAAGGTCAGTAATTTGCTAAAAAGACTCACAGAACCCAGAGCTATTATAATTGTGGTCCACTTATTACAGAGGAAGAGTGGGAGTTAGAACCAGGTCAAAAGAAACACCCATAGTACAGGGTCTAGGAGGGCTTCACAGGAGCTCCCAGCACCCTCAGGACCCATTACCCACCCAAGTTACCCTCTAGTCATCCGTGCTTGGATGTGTGACAATGCGCAGAGACAATACACTGACAACCTGGGCAGCTCACTCAAGTATTGTGTCCAGGGTGTGCACTGAAGCTTCCTACTGCAGGCATGGTTCATTGATTGGTTGTCCAGGAAGTCAGTGAGTGCCACATGACCCCAAATCTCCACCCTGCTACATGGTTAGTCTTTCTGGCATAGACAGCCCCCTACCTGAGTCATCCATCAGGAGTGGCCTTAAGGGCCCACTTTGAATAACAGAGACAATCCTATCAGTCAGGAGAGACCCTGGGTTTAGTAGCAGGCCTCTCTTTGGGCAAGGCCTTTTTTTTTTACCATGTAGTTATCATTTAAAAGGGTGAAGTCTTGCAGTGTAATAGGGATTTAAAAACTGCATTTGACTAAATCATTCTCTTCTAAAATGCATGTGAATCACACCTAATCTTTAATTTGACCTTACCAGGAGATTCATTTAAATAACGCTTTCAGCCGGGTATGGTAGCTCACGCCTGTAATCCCAGCACTTTGGGAGGCGGAGATGAGAGGATTGCCTGAGTTCAGGGGCTTGAGACCAGCCTAAACAGTTTGCTGAGACCTCCTCTCTACAGTAAATTTAAAAAATTAACCGGGCATGGCGTCAGTGCCTGTGGTTCCAGCTACTTGGAAAGATCATCTGAGCCCAGCAGGTCAAGGCTGTGGTGGCCCTGAATGTACCACCACACTCCAGTCTAGGCAATAGAGACTCTTACTCACATAAATAAATAAAATAAATAAACAGCACTTCTTCCCCTGAAAGTGTTTTGCTTTGTTTCGTTGAGTTGGAGTCTCACTCCCTCACCCAGGCTGGGGTGCAGTGGCACACTCACAGCCGCCCCAGCCTCGACCTGCTGGGCTCCAACAATCCTTCTGCCTCAGCCTTCCGAGTAGTCGGAACTACAGGAGCAGGCCACCGTGCCCAACTGATTTTCTGATTTATTGTAGAGATGAGGGCTCACCAAGTTGCCCGAGCCAGTCTCGATCCTGTGGGCTCAGGCCGTCCCTTCACCTCGGCCTCCCAAAGTGGTGGGATTTCAGGCTTTAGCCACTGTGCCCGGCCCTGAAGTTGCTTTGAAAGTCATTGTGCTCGTCACAAAGCTGTGGTTAAACAGAGGGGGAAAGAGACTTTCTCGTGAAGACGGTCGTGAGTACCAGACAGACCCACGAGCCCTTTCTCTGTGCTGAGGCGACTGTGATAAACACACGAATGGGACCTTAGCACCTCATCATCAATGAAAGCACTTCTACAAAGTCCAAGGGCCATCTAGGAAAGACATGACAGTAGAGATGGTGAACTTCACTGAAGGAAGCCAGCGTCTTTCTTAACTGGTCATGTTTATGAATGAAGTTGGTCATTAGGCGTTTCACTTCATGCCCTGCTCTCGTGAGTTTCAGACTACTATTGACATCAGGTCTCTACCCAAATTCCTCGGAGAGTTCTATACTTGCCAGAGTCAGTCTGCCTCAATCATAAAACCTATTTGCTCTTTTTCTGTTTATCAGTCTAATTCAGGTATAACAGAAAAGTACTATTGACGTAAATTACAGAAAAACAAACAGAAATCCCCCCAAATTCATCAGTCTCTCACGCCTTGAATTCCTCTTGGGAATCTTGTATCATAATTCTAAATGTTAGTTTTAATGATCCAGCATAAAAATATGAAAGTAGGTATTTTTCAACCTCAAATGTCCTCCTAGACTTGTACACTAATTTTTGCTATTTTTATATTAAAATGCATATTATATAGTTGCCATAATTGGGATGCTTTTATTTTCTTCAAAGAATATCTTCCTCACAAGTGAGTGATCTGATGAAAGCAAATCCAGTCCATTGTGATTTTGCATATTGATCCAGCCATTCACGGAAGGGATGTCAAAAGTCGACGCTTGCAACACCTTGCGAATTTGTCCAAGGAGCTTCCATTGCTGATTCTGTTGATACTCTGCTTTCAACATATTATTAACTTGATGTTGAGGATGAAACCCATCACTGGTATGTTTTGCCAATAGACTCCTTCATCGTTCACATGTGTTGGTAGCTGATCTGTCGACCCCTGAGGTAATCACCAGACTGTGAGTAAAATTACAAGTTGCTAAAAAGCATCCTCAAACTCTCTATCCACATCATCTGAGGGTTACATTCACTTTTGCTTAATCTACGGCACGATCCACTGTGGACTTGCTTCGGTCAAAGACTGGTTTGGGCTGTGAGAAGTGAGGCGTAAATTAAGATAAACTGGTGATTTTGTTTTCCAAACAACAAGAACTCGGCAGGTAGGTCATTGCTGACATCCCTTTATCAGCTAGTCCCGAGGCCTCTCTTACTCACTCTATGATGGTCATGCTCCCACAATGGGGGTTGGCTCTAGTTCTCATGTCTTTTTCGCAGGAGGATAAGACAAGAAAACACCCACATTCAGGAAGTAACATTGTATCAGAAAACTTAGTGAATTGTGCTTATGTGTCTTTGTCTAAGATGTGCTAAATAGTCGTGAATAACTTCAAACAAATTTAAGAAGCATGATTTTTTTTTAACTTGGCCATCCTGCTGCCATGGAGAAAACAAGAACTTTGTAGGTAACAGAGAGGAGGCAGGGAGAGGGAATGAACAGCTGATGGCATCTCGTAGGAGACACAGAACCAGAATTCTAACACAGCTGATTCCTCTCATTTTTGTACATCAGGGAGATTGCCCTGTCTGAAAACAGAAGAAATGGGGAGAAAAATGTAACATCAGTCTCTTCTCTTTAGAGAAACCTTATTTTATTTATCCCCCCATCTTCGCCTTTGAAGAACCTTCTATTTTTCAACTTAATACATGATTTCCTTTAAGAGATTTTCTTTAAACACAATTTGTAAAAATAATTTCTTTTTTATTCTCTTCTGTAAAAATGTACATTTATATTAGGAAAGTTATTTATATAATAAGCTATAGAACAGTTAGATTTTATCCAAGACAGTATTCTGGATATTATTAAATTTGCAAAGATAAATAAAGCATTTAAGCAAATAATTAAATTATCCAATCTCTGAAAATTCAAGGATGCTCCTGAAAGAGGGAAGCACGTATGCATCTGTGTGTTTGTGTGTGTACATCTGTGTGGGTATGTGTATAAATTATGGTGTGCATAGGCAATATATTCATTTAAAGTGGTGATTGGCTCTGAGGGTGACTAATTTTTATTTTAAAACAAATTTGTTTACACAGGGTGTGACCTTCTGTGCTACGCATTTTAAAAAAAACAATGGCATATCATAAGAAGTTTAGCGTCGAGATAAAAGCAAGGGAGAGTGTGTGCTTTAAGAACATTCTTACAGATTATTTGAAGGGGGTAAGGTCGCCAGGCAAAGGGATCAACTTGGAAATTGTTGCGATACTCTCAGTGAGAGTTGATTGGAAGAACTGACTATAATTGGGTCAGAAAGAATGAAGAGGATAGACTCCTGAAACACAAGTCATCGTATTCTGGTGGTGTATTATTAATAATGTGCATGTCTCTCTTCTTCACTAGGTTCTGAGGGACCAATGGCATACAATAATATATTCCTTTCTTTTTTTCTCTGCAACATCCCGTATACACAGACTATACTTGACACTTGATTGAATTTATTCTTTTCAATTGAATGATACGAACAATGTAAGTCGGAAACACAAATCAACATATATCTTTCATCAGTATTTAAGCCTTAATCCACTGCAGAGCAGAACTAAAAGCCAGTGATTTGAGAGTGATCAGGAGTTCAAATGCAATTTACATCATATAAAAATGGGCTAAATTAAATGTAACAGCAGACCTACCTGGCTTCATTCCAGCTCTTTCTCCAGATGGTTTGTTCCTGTACATGCAGAGAGATTAAAATGAAAAGTGATTACCTAACTTGACTGCCGTCTCTATGCCAAATAGAATCATTTACAATTTTTTTGCGATTAATAAATCGCATAATCATTCAAAGAAGAGAAGTTAAAAAAAAAAGATTGTGAATGGAACTTGCCTGAAGAAACCTCTAGACCATAGTCGAAAAGGATTCTGAAGCTGTCCCCTTTCCTGGCCATCTTTTTCCCGTGCAGGTGACTGCAGGTGACCAGGCAGAATGACGCTCGGAAGAGATTCCTGCAGTAAGTTGCCATACATCTCCTTTCCAAATAAAATATTTACTGTTGAACTAAAATGTCTGGGCTGACACTGGTAGCCATGGTTGAAAGAAACAGAAACAGAAGAAGCAAAGTCTGTTTGTCCCAACGCAGGTGTGAAATCCCATTCATACCGCATGTATCATGAGGAAATGTCTGGTTCTATAGAACACTAACTCTTACTCATGCTACAAGGTTAATATGTTTGCTTAACTTAGTGTTTTCAGGCTCATTACACAGTGTTTAGGCATTACATATTATAATTATTAATCATATCTCAATGGAGGAATGAACTGCTTTCGACCAAATATATCCAAATTAGTATTCATCTTAGTCTCTATTAATTTTGCAAATGGAGAAATTAAAGTCATACTATAAAAGGTTATGTGTACAGTTACTATTTGTCTATATCGATATCTAACTAGGGTTTTCTAGATAATTTTTCCAAATGACTCAGAAACTAAAAGCACTTATATTTATTTAATTTTCAAGTTCTATCAGAAATTCCAATAATAACTGGATAATGTGTAAAAATATTGATTTTGTGCTTTCTTGTATCCAATAAGCACAGAATGTCATAAAAATTCAATACAGGCTTATTTCGCCAGCTTGCATTTAAAGATTCACGAACTTTAAAGGATATTCGTCATCTGTCTTCTTGGGCATTTATGTTCCAATCTATAGCAGTGTAATCTCCTTAGGAGTTGGGACTCATAATTTTCTCTTAGAACTTTCACTGAAACGGGCTTGCTTTATCATCGAGCTTGAATCTTAATAGTTTCTCTTTCAAATACTAACCATGGGTTATTAACTTAAATGTTCCCTTTGTGGTCCCTTCAATGAGGTCTTATAGGTATGATTTGTAATTATATCATAAGGTTGTTAATGCCTTTATTTGAGAAATACAATAAAATAAAGTAACTCAAGCTTCACATTTTAAGTTTAGTATAAAACATCAGGGGGAAAAAGTAGCATTCTAATTAATCAAACTAATTTTTATTCTAAAACAAATTTGTGAATAAGACATAATGTTTTAGTGAAAGAAAAATAAATTCTAGGATACTTCAGATAGGTTTATGTCTTGGATTGTCCACTCAATAGGTAATCATTTTAATTAAACCATTTTCTTTATCCAAATTATACCTAATTCTTTCTGTATTTTGGAATAATAACAAAATTTGCATACTTTTATGAAGATTAAGTAAAACCCGTGTGCATGTTACATGTATTTATTTAGGCTAGAATTGTGTAAGTTATGTAGGAGTTATTCAATAAGAAGGTAAACAATATGTACTTTTAGCATAAATATAACTAGATGAAGTTTTGCTTCATTTGTAGGAGATTCTAAAATTTTATCCTCATTATAAATGAAATAGTGCTTCTGATCCCAGGTACATTTTCTGCCTTTTATCACTTGCTATTTAATAATCTTACATGAGAATTATATTTCAGATGTTTGACCCTCAAAAATGCACAAGCTGGAGTCTACTTCAGCTAAGATGAGGCAGTAGAGACCAGATTTGCCTTCTTACCTGAAATAATGAAAAACCAGACAAACTGTATAAAGCCATAAAATCCAAATTATTGGACATGAGGCAGTGAATGGCAGTTGTCCCTGAGGATGAAGCCAATGAGGTGAGCTTTACAGTTTCCCAAGCTTAATGCTTAGAGATATTCACCCAGAAGAGTTTTGCCTCAGTAGTGGGGGAAATTAGACCTCGACAAAATACATGCTCCAGGGCTACCTACTGAAACTTGAAAGCAAAACCTGGTATAAGCAAACCATATCTAAGTCACTTAACTGACTCCCAGAACAATGCTGTAGAAAATGTGTTCAAATACAAAAATATCTGACAATAACTGGGCAAAGTCCACGGGGTTTGGCCTACTTATGTCTCATAAGACATACAAAAGCAGAAAACATAACCCATAATGAAAAGAATAATCGATCACTCAAAACCAACCCAGAGGCCAGGCACAGTGGCTAATGCCTGTAATCCCAGCACTTTGGGAGGCTAAGGCTAGAGGATTGCTTGGGCCCAGGAGCTTGAGACTAGCCTAGGCAACATAGTGAGACTTTGTCTCTACAAAAAATAAAAATAAATAAAAATTAGCTAGGCCTGCTGGTGAATACCTGTCATCTCATCTACTTGGAAGAGTGAGGCAGGAGGGTTGCTTGGGCCCAGGAGTTCGAGGCTGTGGTAAGCCACGGTCATCCACTGCACTCCAGGGTGGGTGATAAAGTGAGATCCTGACGCTAACAAAACCGAAACAAAAGACTAACCCAGAAATGACACTGAAGATAGAATTCGTGGATAAAGACATTAAAGTCATTTTATAGCCATATTTAATCGGTTCAAGAACCCAGAGAAACATTGAGCATTTGAAAACATAAAAATTGCAAAATGATCAAATAGTGATGAAAAGTAACATTTCTGAGAAACGGTCTCAGTCTCCAGTCTTAAAAAGCGAGACTTGTTCATCCTAGGAACAAGGTCTGCCGAACTCCAACCCAGACGCGGGAGCCTTGCTTCTCACAGCCAGGGGTGAGGGCGAGGACAGAAAAGCCAGAGGCGGGGGTGGGTGATCCTCGGGGCAACGTTCAAGTTGGAAGCCTCTGTCCAAGCTCACATGAAGTGTACTCTGGGTACAGATGGTCACAGACGGACATATTTGTAGATATGTGTGTATGCAGAGTTTCGTATACACATGGCTCTTTGTTCTGTCAGTGAAGGGACCCCCCCCAAATATCACCTCAGTAGCAGCAAGCCCACGGAGCACCCAAGTCTGGGTTTCTATTATCATTCACCTGTAATAGAAACCAGAAACCGTCAGAGAAACGCCTGAACTGGGAAGCTCTTATGGGTGTAAAAACAAGAAAGAACTGAAACAAAAAATCAAAAGACAACCTCTCCCAGGAATGGGGTGGAGCAGAGGGACGCAGCAGGTGACCGAAGAATTGCCAACGACCAGTTCTGGAACGACGGGAGCAAGATAAGAGATACTGTTGGGGTTTAATCCACAGCATACAATAAATATTTGTGTGTTCATACGGATAAAAATCAGTGGATAAATGAAGAAATGATGGAGCTGAATAGATATTCTTCTCTACAGAATCATTTTAAATAGTTCATACAGATCTCTGCCCTCGAGAAGGTAGGTCAGGGCTCCCTAGTCACCCAGTGTGGACTGAGCCCAGCACAGTGCTTTTCCCCAGAATACAGTGTGAGAATGGAAAAAGATAAAAAAGAGTCACTTGACTCAGGAGAAATCTGACAAATGCCATCTCAGCCCGGTGCTCAAGTTTGACATCAACAAAGTCATGTTGATGATATGGTGTGAGATAGGATTTGATGCGAACAGTACTTTACTTTTGTGCTATCGCTCCCAGGCACTCACAACCACAGTCTAATCATGAGAAAAAACATCAGAGAAATCCCAACTGAGGCATAGTCTACAAAACACCTGACCAGTTCTCCTCAAGCCTGTCAGGGTCATCAAAAATAAAGGAAGTCTGAGTCACTGTCACAGCTAAGAGGAGACTAAGAAGGCATGAGGATTAAAAGGAAAAGGGTATCATATAGAAACTAGGGAAATCTGAAGAAATACCAGGCTTTGGTTAATCCATGGGTAGTTAAATAGTCCTATTCAGTGTAACAAATGCATCACATTAATGTAAGATGTTATTAATAGAGAAAGCTCTCTGTACTATCTTTGTAATTATTTTCTGCAAATATGAAAGCTTCTAGTTGAAAATGTTTATATAAAAATGTTTTGTGATTAAAAATAAAACACTAGGGAACAAAAGAAAGATTCAGAATGACTGGATTTCCTTCCTAATAACCTAGAGTATCAAAATAGGTGCATCACGTTTTGATTCCATTGTAAAATAACTGCTCTGTTTTACAAAGTAATTTATACCACCTGCTATGTTCTGTAGTTGATTATTTAAAAATGCAAACTAAATCTTACCATATCAAAGCACCGCAATTGCCCCAAAGTTTGGAATTATAACACCTCTACAAAAAGCTTGGTCCTTAATTGGCTGATTAGCATTTATGGTGGCGCTTAATGTTTATGTCACATGTGACAAGCAATAACTCTATCCGCAGAGAAATGAAGTCCTGTGTGTCGGCTGCCAGAAGACATCGTCAGGGCAGCCTTGTGAGTTCATATTCTAGGTCTGCCACTTACAATTATGTTATTTTTAAAGGAATGACTTAAATATTTATATTTCAGCATCTTCTTCTCTGTTAATTGCAAATAGTGATACTTAATAGTGACTGACCAGACATATATTTGAGGTAACACATGGCCATTGTGTATTTAAGTGCTAAATATTGCAATCATACTTGGAAAAAAACAGACGCTCTGCCATCTTTGCTTACTCAACCTTTGAATTTCTGTGATATGGGTCAGATCACAAAGGGAAGAACTGGAAAAATCAGAATGGTCAGTCAATTACGAGCAGGGAGCACTCAGAAAACCAGAATTTACTCACGAAAAATTTCATTTATTTATTTATTTATTCTTATGTGTTTAAACTTCAGCCAACTTCAAAGTACTCTCTGCTTGATGCAATATACCTATCCAGACACTTTTTTCACTGCTCAGAACAGTTTTTGAACTTGTCAGTTTTGACATCTTTTGGCGCTTCTGCCGTTTTTTGTTTCACCTCTTCCACATCGGCAAAATGTTTCCCTTGGAAGACTTTTTTCACCCGGGGGAACCAAAAGAAACCACTGGGGGTGAGATCAGGTGAATGGGGAGGGCAGAACATGGAGATCATGCCGTTTGGGGCCAAAAACTGCAGGACTCTCAGCACACGGTGATGGGAGAAGAACCCGTCACTTGTTCGCCACAATTCAGGGCGTTTCTTCTGCATATTGTGAGGCAGCCTTCTCACCGCTTCCAGATAAAAACTTTGCTTGCCTGTCTGATCCAGAGGAACAAATTCGGGGTGTACTACAGTGTACCTGACTTCCATATTCTGGTTTTTTGGGTCCCCCTCATATACTTCAGAGAGGAGAGTCTGCTGGTTGGAAACAGGCATGGCTCTGGAAAGCAGGAGGCAGGTGGAGCATCCATGAGCAGGGAGAGGGTGCTGGGCCCCAGAGAGAGAGGAGGAAGGAAACGGGTGGCAGCTCTGATGGTGGAGAGGCATTCCCCGGGGGCACAGGGACAGGAAGTCACTGAGCGTCTCACAGATGGAAGGGTGCCCGCGTAAGGAGCACAGCCATCACCACTTTCTTGAAGGAGCCTTTGCTCTCCTGTCATGTCACCGGGAACTAGAGTCACTTATGAAAACAAAAAGCTTTCAGGACTCGGCATACTTTCTGTGCAAAATTAGCTGGTCAAAAGAAACGTGAGAAAAGCAGGCCAGCTTGTCCGGTGCCCTGTGTGTGAGCCCCAACAGGACTGCGTGTGCACCCTTCAGAGCCAGTTTCCAGGTGGGTGGCCCTGCTAAGAGGAATGACAAGCCATGGATTACGAGACCGTCTGTCCCATGACGGCCCGTCACCCACTCAGCGCACGGTCGAGCAGAGTCTAGGGCTCAGTTCCTGTTGTTCTGCACGTAAACGTGAGGCAGGAGCGACTCTCCAAGGAAAAGTCTTTCCACACACGTACAGGTGCTTATTATTCTTTTTCGGCCAGACAGGGGTGCAGATGAGGGCTCCCGAAGGATGGAGGGTGCTGCAGACTCAGCAGACACAACGCCACACACAGGACAAACACTGACCGATTTGCTGGCTTCGTGGAACACAATCTCAAAGCCCGTGGCCCCAGAGCCCGGCCCTAGACAAAGCACCCACATGGCTTTGGGGGGACGTTTTCCTAACTGGGGGGAAATAGACCCATTTTTACCCCTCCAGCAGAGTTGACCTCATGTCTCCATTGCAACAGCAGCTCTGAAAGAGCCGAGAGAGCCCCCGTGCCCCCATGCCTGGTCAGGAAAGAAGTGTATGAGGTTTAACACAGTCAAGAGCCTGGCTCAAGGCGCCCTGACCCCAGATGGAGCCCATGGAAGGGGAGGAGTCGGTCGCCGAACTGGGAACCATTTCACTCTCTCCATCATCTAAGCAGAGAGTCACACTGACCACGTGCCTCTTCTTTTTTGGCTTTTCATCTGTGTTGCTATCTTGGTACTTCACTTTGTCTTTTTGGTATTTGTATTATGAGAACTTTTCTAATTAGAATGTACAATTTAAAACACCTGGTTATTTTCCGTGTGTCTCACATATCTAGCACGGTTCTTTACAAACTGTAAATGACAAATGGATATCCTTACATATGAACTGAATAAAATGATCGCAACCAAGTATTTCCGTTTCAAGGATAGCAGAGATTTAAATAACTCGAAATCGCTACTACTTTAATCAAAGTCGTTGAAGGAATAGGGAGAAAAGAAAATCCATCATAAACGACCTTCCTGAGTGGTGGCTGGGCGTGCATGGGACTTCCACCATTTCTATAATGCATGTCATGTTTTTTGTTTGTCCGTCTACGAGCACACAGAAAATAATGACGGTGGCCGGTTCAAGTTCACGTAACAGGACTAAGCCAGGAAAAGGAAAAGCGTTGACATTTGTTTTGCGTCTGACAGAGAGCTCATGTAGCCCCAAACCATTTCATTAGTTACCTTCTAGTTGAGAGGAGAAGGGGGGGTGGCCGCTCTGGGGCTCTTCCTTTCGAAGCTGGACACGGCTTGGTGCGTGTGCCAGGTGCTTGCTCTTGGCTATCCGCATTGTGAAGTCACATTTTTGATAAGTGAGACCTGTCATATTTTTAATACCACTTGGCAATACTGGGCAGTGCAGGTGACGACCTGTCGTGTGCTGCGAAGAGTTGACGCTTGAGGTTATTATTCCAAGAGTGAAGCAGAAAACAGGAATTATGAAAGGGACGCTCTGAAAAATCAGCAGCCAATGTGACCCCATCGCCAGGGCTTGATGGATGGGGGGAAGGACAGAACTTCCATTTGTCGTGAGTCACTCTGGGAGAGAAAGAAAGGGAGCGAGGTAGGCCAGGGCGTGTGACGGGGTCTGCCAAGGGGACACTGGCAAGGCCGGCTGCTTTGCCACTGCAGACTCTTCATAACCGCCTTCTCTCGGGGGGACACATTTGCCAGCTGACCTATTCCACATCCTTCTTTCTCTGCTTCCTGCTCAGAACATGCATGTGTGATGAACAAAGATGGAAATGAGAGGCGAGCTGTCCCTCGTGCCTGGTCCCTCTTGTAAGCACCCACTTCCCCTTCTTTCCTGCTGCATTGTGTGGCAACAGGGGACTCATATTCAGAAGCCAGGCAGATACAGGCACCATGTTCTTGGACTGCCCAGCCTTCAGAATCAGGAAGCAAATAAACTGCTCTTCTTTACAGATTACCCAGTCTCAGCTATTCCGCTGTAGCAACACACACACACACACACACACACACACACACACACACACACCTCTGCATCCTTAACAATGTTCTCGGTCTGGTGAACATGCAAAAAAGTAAGTCTACCACTAGGCAATGCATCATTGCCACAAAAACCATTGGTATCCCCTAAAGCTACAGATATAAATACAGACATTTAACAATAACAGAAGTTATAGATATTGCATGATATTTATTTTTATTGATCGCAATAATCTTTTATTAGAAAGAAGTTAACAAAGCCAACATTGAAAAAAAAGAATTTATATTTTACTGCTTCTGCAGTTATTTTTATTCCGGAGAATTGATGGTTGTGTTACTAGGTGTCATCTTTCAAGGCCACCAGTTTCGTTCACTTTTGATCTGGGAACATGAGAGAGAGAGTTGGACATCTGGCCTATAACGCCCTCACTTTGCGGATAAACATTCTCAGTCCAAGTTGATGAAGTAACTTGCCCGTGGTGCACACATTCATGTACTCAGGGACAGAACTCATGGGTTCCTTGACTCCTATTCCTTTGCATGGTGAACCCTAGGCAGAAAAGTCATTATTCAACTTATCCACGATTCCAAAAGTTGCTCTTTGAGATGAAGTTAAAGTGAGCTACAATACTGCTCCCAAGTGCCTGCTAAATAACTTGCCTTTGTCTCCAAATATAGTTACAATTTCTTTCCTCTTTGTCTGAGACAAGATGCATAAAATGCAAACATCCAGACACAAATACAGCCAGTGGCATGGCATTGTATATATTCAGATTTTATTTCCTTTACCATAATATAACCTCTACTCCAAAAAAGGTTTAGTCTCTTTTGGCCTAAAGTGAGAGGATTCCCAAATGAGTTGAGCACAAGGTTGTTATTTGTGTTCATACGACCCATGTTCTTGATCTAGGCACTTAGTACATTTCCTGAATTTTTGGTTTTGATTAAAAATCTGGAGATCCAAGTTAAACTGCCCCCACACCAGTGGCTCAATCTCTAATTAGAGGATGCTATATAGGAGAAGGAATATGCATTAAAACACACCTGTGGAGGTCGTTGATGTTGGCCAGGAAGAGACTCAATGATGGGATGCTTTGCAGCCAACCAGGAGATCTGGGTTCACAGTCTTGGGCTTCCTCATAGCACATAACCTCCAAATGTTTAATAAAAGCACCCCTGCCACCCGCCCCCTGCCCACAGCCCCGTTTGATCTTCCTTCTCCTCTTTACTCAGCTTTTTGTTCTGGGAGTGAAGAGGGTAGATGTGGTTTCTTTTTCCTTTCTCCATATTTCTCCTTCCCGTCCCTGAGCAGCCATATGTGTATATGTTTCTTGAATGTCACCGTCATGGATAGGCCATAGAGCAGAGATGTCTATGCAAGAGCCTATTTAATCAGAACAATTTGGTTGGGTCAATGTGCACAGAGGAAGAGAAAGGAAAAAAGTAGCAAATTTACGTCAGCCAAAAACTCTTCTTTGGGAAATTTCAGAATAAAAATATTAATTAATTTCCTAAAATGAACATCTTATGGAGTGTATTTGAGTTTTAAAATGCTAGTCTTGGTTCATCAAATCGAACATAGATACAATATGCATACAAATAAGTATTGCTCGGTAAGTTGAGGGAAAAAAAAGCAAGAAGCCAACACATTTTTTATAAAAGAAAAATAAAGCTTTATGACCTAAGTTCTGTCATAGCTCTAAAGTTTCCTTGGCCAGTAATTTTCTCCTTAGTGAGAGAAAGTTTATGACTCTGTTTTCTTTTTAATGAAAATACAATTTGAAATTTTATTTTTCCAATATATGAAATTTTATTGACTAGAATTTATAAATGCAAAACAAAATTAATTATAAATACATTAGCTCCTAATGCCATTTCAGCAAGCAAAGTCTATAAAACCTAGGATAATTGTTTTATAAGCACAGGTACATCTCAGAGACCCTGGGGCTCAGTTCCAGACTCCCCAAACAAAGCAAAGCTCCCCATAAAGCAAGTCGCACTATTTCGTGGTTTCCCAGCACATATAAAGAGAGTTTTATATCATGCTGTAGTTGATTAAGTGAGCAATAGCAATGTGTCTAAAAACAATATAATACTTTAATTAAAAAATGCTTTGTTGCGAAAAAGGGCTAATGATCATCTGAGTCTTCAGCCAGTCACCATCTTTTTTCTGGTGGAAGGTCCTGCCTCGAGGCTGATGACTGCTCACTGATTAGGATGATGGTTGCTCAAAGTGGGGGTGGCTGTGGCAATCACTTAAAATAATACAATAAAGTTGGCCACAACAATGGACTCTTCCTTTCATGAAAGACTTTTCTGTACCATGTGGTGCTGTTTGATAGCATTTCATTTCACCCAGGGTAGAACTTCTTTCAAAACCTGAACCAATCCTCTCAAACCTTACAACTGCTTTATCAGCTAAGTTTATGTAATATTTTTTTTAAATGAACTGTCATTTCAGCAGTGTTCACCATGTCTTCACCAGCAGTAGATTTTATCTCACAAAAAATAAAAAGCTTTCTTTTCTCATCCATGAGAAGTAACGCTTCACCCAGTGAAGTTTTGCCATGAGAATGCTGCAACTTGGTCACCTCCCTGGGTTCTACTTCTAACTCTAGTTCTCTTGCTATTTCCACCACCTCTGTAGCTCCTGGCTCCACTTAAGTCTTGAATCTCTCAAAAGTATCCATGGAGGTTGGAATCAACTTCTTCCCCGCTCCTGTTAATGTTGATATTTTTATGTTCTCCCCCAAACCGCAAATGTTCTTTATAGCATCTAGGCTGCTGAATCCTTTCCAGAAAGTGTTTGATTGGCTTTGTCCAGATCCTCAGAGGAAGCAGCATCAGTGGCAGCCATAGCTCTATTAAATGTATTTATTAAGTAATGCCACTTGGCAGTCAGACTTACTCCGTGGTTCACAGGGCTGTAGCATGGATGCCGTGTTAACAGCCGTAAAAACAACATGCATCTCCTTGCATGTCTCCATCAGAGCTCTTGGGTGGCCAGGAACTTTGTCAATAAGCGGTAATACCTTGAAAGAAACCTTTTTTATTCTTTTTCCTGAGTGGTAGATCTCAACAGTGGGCTTAAAATACTCAGTAAGCCATGCTATAAGCACAGGTGCTGTCATCCAGGCTCTGCTTTCCCATGTATGAGCACAAAGTAGGTTTAGCATAATCCTGAAGGACCTTAGGGTTGTCAGTATGGTAGGTGAGAACCGGTTTCAACTTAAAGTCCCCCTCCCTCCGCATGAGCCTCTACCAAGAAGGTCAGCCTGTCCTTTCACTCTTTGAAGTGAGGCACTCACTTCTCTCTAGCAGCAAAAGATGGATTCTTCTTCCAATATCAAATGAGATGAATTCTTTTTCCAGTGTAAGACTGCTCAGTCTACACTGACAATCTATTGTTTGGCGGAGCCACCTTCATCTGTGACCTCAGCTAGACCTTCTGGAGAACTGGCTGCCGCTTCTCTATCAGCAACAGCTGCTTCACCCAGTACTTTGTGTCATGGAGACTGTCTTTCCTTCCACCCCAGGAACCAGCCTCTGCTAGCCGCCAGTTTTTCTCCTGCAGCCTCCTGAGCTCTCTCAGCCTCTATAGAATTGAAGAGAGTTCAGGCCTTGCTCTGGATTAATCTTTGGCTAAGGGAATGTTGTGGCTGCTTTGGTCTTCTGTCTGGACCACTCGCTCTGTCTTCATATCAGTGATAAGGCAGGTTTGTTCTCTTACCATTCATGTGTTCACTGGAGTGGCACATCGAAATTTCTTCAAGAACTTTTCCTTTGCATTCACAACTTGACTAACTATCTGGCAAGAGGCCTAGCTATCAGCCTCTCTTAGCCTCCGACACGCCTTCCTCTAAGCTTAATTATTCCTAGCTTTTGATTTAAAATGAGAGATGTACATCTCTTCCTCTCACTTGAACACTTAGAGGCAATGGCTATTAATGGGAGGGTTATTAATGGGCTTAATTTCAATACCGTTGTGTCTCAGAAAAGAGCACAGGCTGAGGAGGGGGAGAGTTAGAGCACATACATTTATTAAGTTCATAGTCTTGTATGGTGTGGTTTCCTCCCAGATTTACAATAGCAAGGTCAAACTTCATGGACCACAGATCACCATAGCAGATAACATCGTGAAAACACTCACAGAAACAAAGAACTGAGTACCACATGCTCCCACTCAGAAGGGGATCCTGTTCAATCATCAGAATACTGTAAGAAAGGGTTTGGCAGTAGCGGGAAACTGCCAGGGGACGGAGTGGGTGAGCAGGGTAGACTTCATCAATATGGGTGCTTGATCTCAAACCAGTTGACGTGGAGCCCAAAGTGAGGCCCAAATATTACCTGTATGATGGTCTTTTATACAGGTAACCCTGAGTGGTATCTTACATCTTTAAAATTATATATATATGTGAAAAAACTTGAAATATTGCTACAGTTACCAAAATGTGACATAAAACAGGAAATTAGCATGTACTGTGGTTAAATACAGTCAAAAGTGATGATGAGCTTGTTGGATACAGGCTTGCCACAAACCTGAGGTTGTTAAAAAGAAACACAGTGTCTGCAGAGGGCAAGGAACAAAGGAGCGTGTGTGTGTGTGTGTGTGTGTGTGTGTGTGTGTGTGTGTGTAGCCTCCTTCATAATTCTCATGTGGATAAAGTGTAAGTAGGGGTTTGGGTAAGCCATGCACTTAAATATACATGCATTAATCACCTTTTCTAAAAATAATTTTGAGTGGGTCATTTTAATTACCATTTTATCCATTGGCATTCATGGATGAAACACAATTAGTTTTTAATGCTTATTGATAATGCCTGGAATTTGCACACCATGAAGTATCTGCTTACAACATAGAACTGCAGGTCTGATTATGACCAAAACAAACACTTTCTTTTTTAACTTTTAGTTTTTTTTATTTTAAAGATGTGGGGTACAATTCAGGGTCATGTATACAAATGTTCGTTATGCAGGTACCCTTGTTGATGAGGTGTGCCTTCCCCTTCCCCAGGCAGAAGCCCACTACTGCCAACTCCGCTTCCCCGCCCCACTCCTGGCAATTTCCCGCTACTGCCAATCCTTTGCTTATAGTATGACGATGATTGTTCAAGGTCCACTTATGAGTGAGAACATGTGATACTCAGTTCTTTGTTTCTGTGAAAGATCACCCAGTATTATAGACTCCAAGTTCATCCAGGTTGCTGTGAAGTTTATGATTTTGTTCAAAGCAAACACATTGTGTGTGTGTGTGTGTGTGTGTGTGTGTGTGTGTGTGTGTAAAAACTTGAAATATTGGTATAGTTACCAAAACTTCACCCTTAGCCAAAGAGTAGCCTACTACAGGAAAAAGCAAACAAACAGAAATGATACCTGAGCTCCAAACTTGACCAACTGAAGTAGAGTTCTGAATGGCCCATCAGTGCCAATGGGCTTTGGAAGCAAGAGGATTTGGAATGCAATTATAACGTATTTGCATAGTGATTCATTTTCTGTGAAGTATCTTCTCATATATTTTCTCATTTGATCCAAAAAGTTGTTCCACTGGAAAGTTCCTGAGAGTTATTTTCGTATTTTGTAAAAGGTAAATTGAGCTCCTGGAAATAAAAAGACTTAAGGCTGACATAATTATTGTGAAAAAACTTGAAACTAGAATTTATATTTCGTATCAACTTTTTTTCCATGAAATTTGTTCTGTTCTCCCAGATGGTCTTTTTTTGATTACCAGCATTATCACAATAAGACTTGGGTCTTTAAAACCACTAACAAAGTCCGTTAGTTTGAAATCTTTGAAGACTACTTAGAACTAAATGCATCTAATTCTAGGGGAATAATCTCAGGGAATAATCGTTTGCAAAGCCCTTTGTAATGAAGTAGAGAGGACGTTACTGGAATGCAATGTTCCATAGATAGCCCAAATATTGTGCTTGCAAGAATGCACCCAAACAATGACAATAATCGGAGCAATGATTGAAAATGATAGCAATTCTCAATTTCCAAATCAGAATTTGCGTGCCAGTTGATGTCAGAAAGCACATCCTCTCATGAGAACCGACATTCTCTTAGAATTGTTTTTGAAGGAGGTAGAGGTTTGTCATCACCCTATCTCCCAGTGATTATTTTTCTTCATTTTCTTATGATAAATTTTAATCTGAATCCAAACTTGACCCATATTTCAACAAAATAGAGATGAGAACTTTAGCAAAGGCACTAAAAGGTAACTTTTGGAATTAACTCTTTGGTTCTTCCTAGACTAGAAAAAGGCTGTTTTTGCTTGGTAAGTACAAAAGTATGCCTGGGTGATGGAATCAGAGCAAGGCGCTGCCTTGATCAGGTGGAGAGAAAATCAGTGCAATTTTATATTAGTGTATTGTTCATCAATAAGTTCTATTAACACTGGAGGCAATAGAGATTGATCAGGGCAGCAGGATGAACTATTTATAAAAAGCTGAGCAAGCCGGGCTCGGTGGCTCAGCCTGTAATCCCACGCCTTTGGGAGGCTGAGGTGAGTGGATTGCCTGAATCCGCGGGTTCGAGACCCGCCTGGGCAGCGAGACCTCATCTCTATAATAAATCAAAAAAATCAGCCGGGCGTGTAGCGCATGCCTGTAATTCCGGCTACTCGGAAGGCTGAGGTGGAAGGATCGCCGGAGCCCAGCAGGTCGAGGCTGCGGTGGCCGGGAGTGGCCACTGCACTCCAGTCTGGGTGACAGAGTGAGACTCCAACTCAAAAAAAAAAAAAGCTGAGCAATTTACTGGCCCAGAGGCACGCCATATGCAAATATATGTGAGGAGTAAAGATTTAAACCTGAGGACAATTCCCAGATGTGCAGCAGAGGAAATTCCACTAAAACTTTGTGTCACTCTTTGAATGTCAGCCATCTATTCAATTTTTAAACAAATGTAAAGGGCATTTCTGTTTTCATTACACAACAGGCACTGTTTTGAACACGTCATCACGCTGAGATGCAAAATCTTCCTCTACAGCAGCTCACTGACGAGTTGCACAGTCAGCCAAAGTCTCAATCATAGTAAAACAGAACCCAGGCCGTAATCCTGATAGGAACAATATGCTACAAAAACAAATGGTATCTCGCCGAAGTGAATCTGGAGTTTGAAAAACGCTTCCGGGGAAGGTGGCGCCTGAGTGGGATAGGGAAGGTCCGACACGGATATTTAAGTGAGGTGGACCCTGTACACACGCATTAGGTCATATCGAGTCACGGAGCAGAGACCCAGGCCCCTGGGGGGAGTCTGAGGCTCAACTCGTTTATATGAGTACTGATAAAGTAGATGGGAGAGGTAAAGCAAGGGTTCAGAGAATGAATATATTTGCATTTCATGTCAGCCACCTGACAGAGGAGATAAAAGTGGTCAGGAAGAACATCTGAAGCTGTGAATGAGCAGGAAACTCTCAGAAGCCCACCTAGGCATGCAACTCACAAATGACTGCTTCATGCATAGATATGCTCATCATAATACAATTATAATATATATGATCATAATGACATAGATAATATAATGCTATAATACGTCTGTATAACCATTGTATAATAATCATAGACTCAGAATAATATAATACACTATATATGCTCATAATGATATAGTTGACATGTAATATAATAAAAGAAACAGCCGGGCTCGGTGGCTCAGCCTGTAATCCCGCGCCTTTGGGAGGCTGAGGTGAGTGGATTGCCTGAGCCTGTGGGTTCGAGACCTGCCTGGGCAGCGAGACTTCATATCCTACAATAAATCAACAAATCAGCTGGGCGTGGTAGCGCACACCTGTAATTCCGGCTACTCGGAAGGCTGAGGCGGAAGGATCGCCAGAGCCCAGCAGGCGAGGCTGCGGTGGCCGCTCCCGGCCACTGCACTCCAGTCTGGGCTACAGAGTGAGACTCCAACTCAAAAACAAACAAACAAATAAAATAAACATAATAAAATAACTATGTAATAATCAAATAATAAATAATCACATATGCACTCATAATATATCCTATATATGCTCATAAGATATGTGAGATGGGAAATACAGTATGCATTATATATGTACAATATATATGTAAAATATAATATGTATAATAATAATATGTAAGCTCATATAGGCAATACATAATGCCATAGTACACCTTTGTGATAATTTCATAATAAAAAATCACGTATATGCTGATCATCTTCTTGGGCACATAGTATATTTCCCATCTCACATGGAAGAATCAGTTATGCCATGCCATGCCATGGAGAGGCTGAGGAGGTGCCCCGCGTCACAGGCCGGGGCCCGGGGCCTGTCTCTGAGCAGAGGGGGGATGTGCCTGGCAGCCGTGCACGTCCCCACACATATTCCCTTCTTTTCCTGTGGGTGCCTGCTGCTGCGGAGCAATCGTTCGGCATTTTTCGCAAGACCCATTGATGTCCCTGCCCCCAACAGAGCCCAGTCTTTCCCTCAGGGGTGCTGACGGAGGTGACGCAGTTATGTTTGGTTGTATCCCGTCTTCTGAATTAAAGCTCCCACGAAGAGTTGAAGGAACGCATCTAAGATGCGCCAGGTCCCGCTGCAGCTGTTTCCAGAAAACAAGGAACAACACGGCCAGTCTTCTTCCTCCAAGGACTTACAGTGTCATAGAAGGAGTCAAACAGGAAACAGAATGAATTGACACAGTAGATGGGATGTTAGAAGGGGACAGCTTCGAAGCGGAGGCAAGACAAAAGGGGTGACAAAACTCTGAGGGGACAGAGGGAACAGCCCTATGAGGGCTGGAGCCTCCCCTCCAGGTGAGAAGCCACCGAGGCTGGCTGGCCCTCGCTAAGGAGGGAAGGAGGGTCACAGAAGGCGAATCAGGGATAAGGAGGCACCCCGGGGGGCTTCGTGGTCCAGGACTGATGGATAACAGCACCCTCAGCTGCCAGGCTGAGGGTAGGTTGGGAGGGTGCAGGGGACTAGGAAGGGGGCTGTTGGGAGACTGCTGGGTGCATACAGGAGCAGGAGAAGCGGGATTCCATCAGGTGGGTAGCAATGGATGTGGTAGGGTGAATTAGGATTTGGAATACCTCTTAAAAACGGAGTCAGCAGAATTGGATATTGGATTGATTGTGTAGTACAGTAGATAGTAATCCATCCCGGGGTGCATGGAGGTGTTTGCTCTGAGAGAAGGGAGCGGTGCGGCTGTCAGTGCCTGAAGTGGGAAGCATGCAGTGGGGAGTTTGGGAGGCAGGATTCTAGCTCTGGGCACACGTCTCAGGTGTCTATACAACCTCTGGGGAACTTGTTAACTGGCCTCCATTTGAGTTGCCTGTAGGAGTCTGGGCTTCATGACCAAGGTCAGGAGTAGAAATGCGAGAATTTGGGGGACGATTGCCATGTAGATGTGACCAAAACCACAAAACTAGATGTGATTGGCAAGGCGTGGGGGGTAAGAGGAGAGAAGCCCTGCAGGACTGAGCTTGGGTAGTTCCACATTCAAGGTTAAACGGAAACAAAGAAGCCAAACAGGGAGACGTGCTTTCCTGAAAGCCAGGTGAATAAAACATTAACAAAAGACATGGGTTATCAAGGATGCCAAATACTATTCGCAGTCCCTTAGGATAAGAGCTGAGACTTGACCCTTGGTCTTACAAAAGTGGAGATCACTGGAGATGGTGACAGAGCTCGTGGCTCTCGAGTGAGGGGTGCTAATGTGAAGGAAGTGGTTTCATAAGACCAGGAGGTGGAGACTGGAAGATGGCCTTTAGCTATTGAGATGAACAAGAAGTATGACTGTGTTGAAGAGGCTGTGGGGATCTGAGCCGATTTTATTGTTGTCTTTTCTGTGGTTGACTATGTACTTCTTAAAACAAAGAAACCATGTTTTTTTGTTTGTTTGTTTTTGAGTTGGAGTCTCACTCTGTCGCCCAGGCTGGAGTGCAGTGACCGCTCCCGGCCACCGCAGCCTCGACCTGCTGGGCTCCAGCGACCTTTCCGCCTCAGCCTTCCGAGTAGCTGGAACTACAGGCGCGCGCTACCACGCCCGGCTAATTTTTTTGATTTATTGTAGAGATGAGGTCTCACCAAGTTGCCCAGGCGGGTCTCGAACCTGCGGGCTCAGGCAATCCACTCACCTCAACCTCCCAAAGGTGTGGGATTACAGGTTGAGCCACTGAGCCCAACTAGAAACCATGTTTTTAGATATTTGCAGGGAGGTCATGATTCGGAATTTTTCAATTGTCTTGAATTTGGTGACCAGTGCAAGATTGAAACCAAGACACAGGATAGCAGATAATGCATGTAAATGACTTTCATGTGCAGATTCATGATTATTCAGCATAAGACGCCAAGGAAATATCTAATACATATCATAGGTCTAAACGTATCTGAAGTATCTGAAACAAAATGATATATAAGTGCACATAAGTTACTGCATTCTTCTTGGCAGTGCAAGCATTATGGCTTAAAATGCAAATAAATCACATGAAGTATAAGATTGCTTTTCATAGTCTTTAAAAAATGGCTCATTTCAAAATCTTTCCTCCACTAATATTAATTAAATTTCTCACAGACATTGGACCAGGTGGGAAGGGGGTGTTTAAGTGGATCTGTTTGAAAATATATCAATAAATCTGAACTGTGATCACTGCAGCATAAGGGTCTCAAGTACCCAACCAGAGAGGAAGGTATGACATGTAAACCACCTCCCAGTCAATGTCAAAGATTCACTATGCCTCAAAGGTAAAATTTTAAGGTTAAGAATATATTTTATGCTATTATACTACACTAGACTTTAAACTCTGTGTTCAATTCTGGTTTTTCAAGCATCCATCAGAAAGTACAATGGAAACCAAATTCCAATTTCTCAGCTACTGTGAATCATGACCACTAAGTCAATAATGAACACTCAAGTCCACTTTTCATCTAAATACTTGGAAATGGATGTCAAGATAAGATTGAGAAGATACTCATGTTTTTGCACAAAATCTGAAATCCCCATACATTCTCATACTAATATGCTGTCTCATAATCTTTGAATAGGCTGCATTTTGTTAATTATATTTAGCCAGAATTAAAAACGTCTTTTCTGAACTGAATTGTGCTTGAAGAATTAAAACAAATAAGTGACACTATTAATGCTTTGTGCAATAATAGTTGCAAAGTATATTGTCAAAAAAAGGAAATTAAATATAAGAAAAATATCAAAATGAGGAGAGTTAAATTTTTGTCTTCATAATAATTACAAATCTTTTCAGTATTAGATATAAATCCAGAACTGACGTTTCAGTCTACCTGATTTATACAAATTTATCTGAAACTAAAATAATTTTATTATCTAGAAAAGCTTATTCTAAAATAATGGCTTGTGAAATGAAGTTATTTTTGCGGTACGTATCTACCACAATCATGGGTACACATCACAACTTCAGTGTTGAATTCAGGCAATTATTCTGACAAGTTTAGCTCCCAGAATCTGTCCCACTTACAGATAACTGAATCAAAAGGAACTGGTTTGAACAGGATAAACAATTTGGGTTACACAAAACGTTTGGCTTAAAGACTGTCGTTAGGTAAGTAAGATTTATTTATTTATGAAGACACAAGTTCTAGAGTTTTCTTCAGCATGTCTAATTTGCTCCAATCAAGGCCTCAAGGCTTATATTTAATTTCCTTTTTTTGACAAAATACTTTGCAACTATTATTGCACCAAGCATTAATAGTATCACTTATTTGTTCTAATTCTTCAAACACAATTCAATTTAGAAAAGATGTTTTTAATTCTGACTAAATATAGTTAATAAAATGCAGCCCCTTCAAAGATTGTGAGATAGCATATTAGTATGATAATTTATGGGGACATATTTTATTAATTTCCACACTTTATGAGGGGAGGAGTAGCATGGCGTGTAAATGACCATGAATAGAGAAGACATCGCTGAGATCGTGGAGATGACCAACTCCAACAGCATGTCACGTGCAACATCACGCAAATGTTGCAGGTTGGGTTTTCAAAAGCAGATACCCACACAGAAGAGCAGGTGGGGGTTGGCTGTTGAGTTCTTTGGGGGAAGAGGATGGGAAAGAAAAAAGACTGGGAAGAGGGATAGCTGGCTTGTTTTGGAGAGTCAGAGGAGTCTCGGCCAACATAATGGAGGTTCTGGAGATGGAAGGCACACCCGGTGGCTTTCCAAGTTGCGGTGAGAGAATATTCTTTCTCACACCCCAACTCTTCAGTCCTTTAGATGTGAGCCATCCTGGGAAGAGTGTGAGGACTTCCACAAGTTCTCTTCAGTAAGCCCCATCCCTGAAGATGGATCACAGGCCAGGACCACCTTCTGGAAGCATCCTCAGCAGCTCACATCATACATATGCCATTCCCGAGGAGACCAGAATGGTCCATCCCCACAGCACACATTTTACAACCATCCAATCTACTTCTTTAACTTAGATCTTGGAAGCGTTCCTCCAGGATTCTGGCGGATCTCTCTTCCCGAAGGCCAGTGGGAAGAACTGCAGCTCCAAGTGGTGCAGCTGTTTGGGCAGCAACCATGCTCCCTTCTTTCTTCTCAAATGTCCAATCTGGGTTCCCTCACCCTCTGTTACTGTCCTAATTGGTTGCACTGGTTTGGAATAAGCCAAGCAAATCAGCTTCCAGGGATCAAAAATGCCTTCCAGGTGTTGTACTTGTTTCTTTCTGATGGGAGACACAAGGTGCAATAATTTGTCCTTATTTTGCAAGTACATCTTGGCACCCCCAACAAATAATGCTTTAAAGTTCCATGGGTCCCTTCTGAGCTCATGTACTCTACCAAGGCCACTGAGGCATCAGCCACTTCCTGGTTATCTCTTCAATCAGCCAAGCATCAGGAAGGTGATGAGACACTGTGGTATTTCGTGGGGTCCCACTGGTCTTGTTTGTAGAGACTCTCTTATGACAGAGGATGTGAGAATTAATGTCTGGAGACCAATTGGTAGATATATACTCTTGTGTTTTTTTCTGAGTGAATGAAAACTGTTTCTTCTCTTCTTTTTAAGTAGGGATGAAAGGAATGAATCTGCTCACTCTGTGATTTCCAACTCAAGGCAGCACGCTTGGGGTGCTGATTGGCTACATCGGTCCAAGTTCGTGGTCATGCTCCAGGATCTGACTGGCCATGGAAGGGGCCGTGCTAGTGAAACAAGTGGAGCTATGTGGGTGACCATCCCACCTGCAGCTTCTAGGTCTTCCATGCTGGCAGAAATTTTTGGCCTTTCACGCCCTAGGACTTAATACGATTTTCGATGCATTACTTTGACGGGGAGAAGAACGGTTTCCAGGCTTCCACTTGGCCTTCCAAGGTACAAGAACCTTCATGCCACAAACCAAGCAGCAAACATGAGGGTACTTTCAACAACCATAGTGCCCGCGGACAGGGGAGATGACCCTCAGGTGGATGTGACCAGCGGAGACAGCTGTGAGCTGGAGGTGAGTCAGAACTCTCTTCACTCGGCCTCGACAAGGCGCCCAGTCTAGAAGGAGGCTCCAGTGTCGCCTTGGCTCTTAAGGTATCGATGGAAACAAGACCTTGGTGTGAAACGTGTTTGACTAGCCTCTGATCCCAGTGTGCAGTCTCTCGGGCGAGGTCACGAGAAGGATTTGGAGACTTGTTGTCAGGGACACTTCCCTTGGAGCTGCAAGAACTCAGCCTCCCCTTCAGGCAATGGGCTGTGCATCGAAAACTTGATCCACTTGAAGAACAGCAACAGATCACGACTTCGTGTCGGGATGACCACCCTTTGCCGCCTGGTGTACTGCGCGGACTGAGGACGCAGACGGAGGAAGCGGCCCTTGGAGGCGGCCCTTGGACGCATACAGACACCGTTTACTCAGCAAGCTCCATCGCCCCCTGTAGGTCAAGCCTCTTGGCTGCCACTCCACCCTTTCTGTCCATTTTGGCAATTTGCTCCATCTGGCCTGTGAGTGTTAAGCATCCCCACGTGACCTGCATTGTTTCAGGGTTCTGGTATCCCTGTTGCTACACATAAGTTGGGTCTTTTAACTGAACCGCCTACATCAGTCCTGGACTGCACAGTGAAGCCACAGCAGAAGTTCCTGGCAATGGGAGGACCAGCTCCACGGGCATGTTCTTCGTTGGTTTGGCAAATGGAGCGTCCTCCGGGCCCACAGTGATGTGATTTCTGGCTTCAGTCCATTCACTTAGGCAGGTCACTTCTACAACCACTGGTTCCTTCTTCCAGTGCGTGCCATCCCAACTTACAGAGCATGGGCATCGTGTTTTTCCATGCTCCTGGGAGATGCTCAGTGCCATCTCTCAGTGGCCTTGCTGGAGCGGGAGATCTCTCTCCAGAAAGAGTTCTCCACACATGTAAACACGTTCGTACCCTACCTTTCAATCTGCTCCCCTGTGCTTGTGCTTTTCTGGCTGCTCCTGGCAAGCGTCTGCTAGGGTCTGCTTCTCATTTGGTGAGTCACCTCTGCAATGAAGAGTCAGTGGAACCTCCTGGCAATCTGAAGGGCATTCTTCAGGTGATATATCCTGTCCACACCATCCTGCATGACAGGAAAAAGCCAGACCTGTACACTCTGTCTTGGCCATTCAGTGAGAGCACACCACACAGGAGACTGCGTGATCCTGGGAATACTGACCCCCTCACCTACAGTGATCTTTCGGGGACCTGACAGTCGTGGACTGTCTGTGGGTGTCACCGGAAGCTGCCAGGATAATAAACACTCCGTCACTCCCCAAAGGAATCTGAGCAGTGCTTTTCACATCCACGCTGGTGCAGGGCAGCTGCCACTCATGAACGGTCTCACTGTCCCTCGCCAGTTTCCTGGGAGTTTCAGTTTCTCTTCATCTCCTCTCTTTGTTAAACGATCAAGAGCCTCTGACTGCACTCTGTCTTCACGACGGCTCTTAAACCCCTTGCTCAGAAAGGTCTTGTCGCTCTTCTCTAATATCCCTCACAGCACTTCTCATGAAATCCTTCCCTCATTGGACCCTAAGTTTTTAAAGAGGCCAGAGGCTCTTTTCTTAAAGACCACCACACAAATACAGTTAGGCTGCAATTATAGTTAGTTATTTTCTTGGCAAGGAGCTGCTTAATTCTTGCCTTACCAAAATGATGGTCCTCCTTTTGGCTCATTGCAAGGTGTGCCCGTTTGCCACCAGGCAGTCTTGTGCAGACGGATGAAAACTTTTAGGCAGTTGTCTCAAAGTGACATTAAGCCCTGCTTGGGCTTGCACACACGCTGAGTGCCATTAGACACTAGAAATTTTGTATGACTCCATGTCATTGTGAAATTAATGAATTTCTCTTTTTCTTTTTAATTTTTTTCTTTTCCTTCTTCCTTTGTTTTTCTGAAGCATGAGATTGAAATAAGCCTTGCTGGTAGGTATCTTATAAATAAGTTTGCCAAGCACCACGGGGAATCTTTATGACAGACGTTGCGGTTTGGGGTATGTATTAAGAGAAATGGTTAAACTGCAAAGGCCTCTAGCTAAACTCTGGCTCTTGGATCATAAAACCTCCTCCATTTACACAAATAAATTACATTATGTTACTTTCTCCTGTTTTATTGCTGGAAGTACCAAGTGTTTTGGTAGACAAATGACAAGCTATCAGCCTGTCCCTACTGCAAGTTACAGACAGATGCTTGATAACCACAGCTATCACAGATGGAAGGGGCTGTGTCAAGACACCTTCTCCTGGGGGCTATTAGTCTCTGATCTGTGATAGGCCACGGGGGGAAGAGAGAAGAAAATAGTAAGCACTGGCATTAGAGCCATTTATCACCTACTGCCGTGTGGAGAATAAAAGGATCCTCTTTCAAGATAGTCTATTATCTGCTGCTTGCTGGCTTCATGCTGTCATATGTTTTTTTCAGTAGTCAATAAATTGCTGAAGGCCACATTCAGAGAGTAAGTACTGTTGTACATCTAGCTTTATGTATTGTGGTATATTTACAGAAGCATTTGTCCATTTTCTGGAGAATCTACTATATGAAGGGTATTTTGGTGTGTCTTCCTTTCTTTTGTTTTTACTTACCAGATCACTACACGACTGATAGCTCACCAAATTTACTTCTGCAATAAATAGAACGATGGAACACAGCTTTTTTAAAAGATAAGAAAATCTTGTTCTTGCCTCAAAGTGCTTAAACAAGTACGCACATACTTTCCCTTCTCAAAAACGTTACTTACTCATTCCTTCCCTCCATCCCCTCTTTGTTTTAACCTGTGCATTCTTCAATCAGTGTGTACACCATAGGGAACCCTAGAAACCATGTATTCCTTGGTGTAAAAATACCGCCTTCTTTGACTCCGAAATCCTGGATAACTGGGAGTTAGTTCCTAATCTCTGTTTTATAAAATCAAGGTGGAGAAGCAGGGTTGGGACTTATTCCAGAGTGTCACAGGTGAGGCATTTTCAGCACTCTTTGTTCTGCCCAGCCAGGCATTCACCTACTAATTTATTAGGGACAAGATCAATAGCCTGATGAGATTGCTGTGCTTAACTTGAATCGAATTTATGCCATGTTTACAGCTGTTTTCTCTGATAGCATCCTTGGAGGAGATGAACTGTTACTCTAATATGCTTTCACCACCATTTTGCATGTGCTGATTGCTTCAATGACTTCCTAGAGATTCTTTATATAAACCCCAAATTCCTAGCCAGAAATTAATCAGAACAACACTTTACTTCTCTCTAAGGAATACAGAAAGCTCATTAGAAACAAAATAATGTCTCTTAAGTGTGGTTAGCCTTGGGCAAAGCACATCTACCAGGACAAGCAAGAAACAGTGGACAGAGTTATTCACTCTGGCAACACACAGATATTGTGTTAGTGCTCTGCACTGCGTAACGGATGGCCACAAATGTGGTTGCTTAGAACAACACACATTTACTATTCCACAGTTTCTCTGACCAGGAGTCTCGGCAGGGCTTAGCTGGATTTCTGCAAGGCTGCCATCAAGGTGTCAGACACTGGACTCTCATCTGGAGCCTCGATCTTGGAGGGTCCCTTCCTGGATTCTTCCAGTGTTTGGCAAAATTCACTTTTTTTAGGATTATAGGACACACGGCTACTGGCTCCCTCAAAGGCATGAAGGAAAGCAAGACTCTAGAGCAAGTCTACTAGCAAGAGGGAGATGTCCAGATCACATCACCCTAGAAGAGACACCCCGTCCCCTTTCCAATAGCCTGTTGTTTAGAAGAAAGTCACAAGTTGCCTCCAGATTCAAGGGGAAGAGGTTATATGAAGATGTGAGCACCAAGAAACGGTGTGCCTTCGCATCTGCCTGCCTCTGCCCAACTTCTGGCTCCAATGGGCCACTTCCTGCCTTGTGCAAAATGTGTGCATTCTCCACTCCAGGTTCTCAAGAGTTGCATCCTCTTAAAGCATCCCTTCAGCATCCAAAGTTTCATCAAGCAAATCAAGAGCTGGCGCAGATGAGGCCTTGGGGTGTAATCCGCTAAGTTCAGCTCCTGGGCACAATTCCTTCCCATCTGTGAGTGTGTGGAATTAGATCAATATTTTCCTCATCCTCCCCAACACACAGTGGGCGGGGAGGGGCAGGCAAAGGACAGCAACAATAGACATTCCAAGAAATAAGAGAGGTGATGGACAGGAACACGCAGTCACTGGTCCCTAGCACTTCTGAAATCCAGCCAGGCAGAAGCTGGGAGCGCCTTGATGAGGCTTCAAGACGTGGGAATAATTCTCCATGGCTCTGCTCCCTCTTTCTGAGACATAAGCCCCTCCCTCTGAATCTACACCCGTGCATCCGTCCTGCTATTTAGACTCGACTGGAAGTAGAACCACAAGGAGTAGACTATCATCAGTTAGAAGTGTTGTTACGATGTAACAGAATAAAGTCAGAATAAATCATTTTGATATTACATTTCTAAGTTTATGAGTCGAAATATTAAAGAGGGCATGCTGTGCAAAATTGAAAACAAAGAGTAGGAGGCCAAGTGATACACGCCCACCTTTTTTTTTCTGGAAAATTTTATGCATTGACATATTCCTCTGAGTTATAATTTTCTAGGCAACTTTGGGCAATATCAAATCATATTCCTCAAAATGTTAGGAGTCAGCTAATAATAAAGAACAAGATGGACATTGAACTGGTTCTTCTTTTTTTTTTTGAGTTGGAGTCTCACTCTGTTGCCCAGACTGGAGTGTAGTGGCTGCTCCCGGCCACCGCAGCCTCAACCTACTGGGCTCTGGCATCCTTCTGCCTCAGCCTTCCACATAGCTGGAACTACAGGTGCGCGCTACCACGCCTGGCTGATTTTTTGATTTATTGTAGAGATGAGGTCTCACTGCCCAGGCGGGTCTCGAACCCGCAGGCTCAGGCAATCCACTCACCTCAGCCTCCCAAAGGCGCGGGATTACAGGCTGAGCCACCGAGCCCGGCTGAACTGGTTCTTCTAATAAAATGTTTTAGATGCACAACTTGGATAAAGATCTTTACAAAGTGATGTCCTTGCAAAGTAATGTGCGGTGTGAAGCAAAGCGTCAACAAATCTAGAAAACTGTATTCAAGGAGAAGTAATGCTCCTTCTCCATATCATGAGCATAAGGACAGACGTTTATTCAAAAGGAAAGTGAATGCTGTTCTCAAGAGGAGACGAAGAAGAGCAGACAAGCCAGCAGCTACCATGATCCACAGTGCAGAGTGTCTGCCTGCGATGAGGCCGAGTGACCAACACTTCTTCAGAGAGCTGTGGGGAAACGTGGCATTGACTGACAAAGGCACCGAACCAGTGCTGTCCTCAGGGGACACCCTCGTGCCAGCACATACTGCAGTTGAGAGACTGCGTGCAGTCTAGTTAGGGTTTAATAAGAATATTCACAGACAGTTTTCGTGTGATTTTGGGGGAGTGAGTTCAGGCGAGGGATGAATCCAAGAATTTGGGGTGAGGGTTTTGCAGGATTTGTATTTCTGTCAGAGGCTGAGTCACCAGGACTTTCAGCAGCATGGCGCCATTGTTGATAGTTTCAGGGGGTATGGCGGGCCGTTTCCGTGTGATGGGCCCAACGGTTTGCAAGGCTGTGCACGTCCCCACTGGCTGCTGCCTCAGCCCTTGAGGTGGTGAGCAGATGACAGAATGAATTCCAGTCAGGATTCCCTGTCGTCCTATTTTGCGTTCCCACCAATAGCACACAAGGGTGACTGCTTCTCCACGTTCTTGCTAAGACTTATTTTCTCTCTCTTTCTTAATGGCCATTCTAACAAGTGTGAGGTGGTATCTCCTTGTAGTTTTAACTTCCCCAGATGACTAGTGACTTGTGCATTTTTTGCACATGCCTGTTGGCCGTTTGGAAGTCTTTGTCTTCCTCCATTTATGTTTCTTTAATAGAATACCTTAGGCTGAGTAAGGTATAAAGAGCAGAAGTTTACTTATCGCAGCTCTGGGGACTGGGGATTCCAAGATCAAGGTGCCCTGCGAGTTCAGTGTCTGATGAGGTCTGTTCTCCACTTCAAGAATGGTGACTTGTTTCGTTTCCCAGAGGGGAGGAGCCTGGTGTCCTCATTGGTGGAAGGTAGAGTGAGGGTGGAGTCCCCAGGACTTAATCACTTCCCCTGACGCCTCACTTTTCTATATCACCACAAAGGGGATTGCACTTTAACATGAATTTTTAAAGGGACCCCCATCAAACCATAGCGGTCTTCTTTGGAGAAATGTCTATTTAGGGCTTTTGCCCATTTTCTAATTATACATTTGTTTTATTGCTTTGAGCGGTTTGAGCTCCTCATATATTTTGGATATTAACACCTTAATATAAACTGCTAAGTTGCACAAGTCTTCATATTTTTAAAGAAAATATTATACTGTTAATACCTAATAGAATTTTATTTTTTATTCAGTGTTGTGCTCCCAAGTGCTGTACAGATTTTTGCATGGAACTATGTGTTATTCATTTTAACTGCTACATAGTGTTTCATAACTTGATTGCATTACCTTTTATTTATCCATTCTTCTCTCAGTGGAATTTTTCAACTATTTGAATTATAAACAGGACTATGAATATTCTTCTGTTGGTTTGCCGTGGATATTAACCAGGGAGTAGTATAACTTGGTCACATAATTGGCATAGACTTAATTTCACAAAGTAATGCCACATTTTATAACAAAATAACATAAATTTACTATCACTATCATTATGAATAAGACATGATTGATTCACATATTTGTTACAACTTAATATTATCACACATGATACTTTTGCAACATAATAGCTGTAAACAATACCTCCATTCTTTATTTCTATTTCACTGAATAAGTGTTTTTAAGCATCTCATTATACAACTATTAGTCATGCACATATACTTCCTTGTGAAATACCCGTGCATGTCTCTAGTCTATTTTTCTCTTTTGTTTTTATTTTTCTTATTTATTTTAAGAGCTTTTTTCTGTATTTTTTTGTGCCAAGTCATTGTGAGTTACACACGTGGCAAATACCTTCTCATCTCCTTTTTTTTTTTTATTGAATGTGGAGGTTCATTTTCTTACTGTACACTTTTATGTATAAAAATCTGAATTAGAATTCATTGGTATTTATTCATCTTTTCTCTAATGTTCATGCATTTTTACTTGAAGAAATATTTTTATTATCAGATGTCAAAAGAGTAACATATATACACATACACAGGTACACACACACACACATATAGGATGCCAAAAAATGTATATACATTTTAAGAAAGAAAAAAACTATTAAAATCGTAACACTCAACAAGATGAATACAAGTCACATTTGACTTCTGCAGTTCCAAGAAGTGCTCAAAGAGGTGACCCTCAGCGTCCAGAAACTTCTGATTATGGACCTTTTTTGTATGTTTTATGTATGTTTTTTGGCATCCCAGGTATATAACATATATATATTTATGTATAAACTCTTTGTCTATAAAATATAGAGTTTTGCTTTTGACATCATTTTCTTGGTTGGAATGTAGATATATGAGGGAGGCCCCCCAAACCCCAGGAATTAATTCATGAAAACTTGTGTGTTTGTTCTTAAGATTTAAACATCAGTCAGCTTCAAAGTACTCTTTGCTTGATGCAATACACCTACCAAGAGGCTTCTTCCGCTGCTCAAAACAGACCTGAGCTTGTTGACTTTGATGCCTCTTTGTGCTTCTGCTGATTTTTGTTTCACCCTTTCTGCACCAGCAAGACATTTCTCTTTGAGGACTTTGTTCATCCTCGGAAACAACAACGACCAATACCACAACATCCTTGGGGCGAGATCAGGTGAATAGGGAGGGTGGGACATGAGGCTGTGGCTCAAAATCTGCTGAATTCTAACCACATTATGGGCAGGTGCACTTGCAAATCGGGCATCATGAAATGGACAAATGCCTTGAAAGAATCCTCCCAAAAAACTCACTGAAGCCAAATATAGCCTCTTACAACAATGCTAGCTGGCACACTGATGTCCGATGGTTCCTAGAACACCTTACCTAGCAGGGGAGCTGGTACTACAAGGGACTTGCGCTCCTCAAAATAATTTCATTTTGGGGGGGTCCTCCCTTGTGTGGTGCAGGATAGCAACTGCATTTTCATTTTTTCAGCATGAATAATTATTTTGTTATGATTCTCAGTAATCTATCATGTCAGTGAAGTTTCAGGTATATGTCTGGGCTCTGTATGTTAAAATTTCTGTGTAGTTATATGTTACAAATACAATACTGTCTTAAAGATGAGTCATTTCAAAGTAATTTTTTATTAATCTTTTTTTGAAGGAATCTTGCTATTCTTGGCTTTTGAACTTTCTGCAGGAAGTTAAAAACCAACTTATCAAAATTCACACAAACGTGTACACAGATCATGACACACATGCACATGGCACACAAACTGAATGCAACTGGATTAAGGCTGCTTCATTGAATCTACGTGTTGATTTGAAAAAAATGACGACTTTAAGAAAAGATTTTATATCCATGAATATTACATATGAACTCTAATTGTTTAGGTTAATTGTTGTTGATAAAAGTTTTATATAGTCTTCAGCTCATTTTCTAAATATGTTCCTGGAAATTTTTGCATAACTCTTGCAAATGGTAGTTTCATTAAAATCTTTTGGTTTTAAAAGTTGTGACTATTGCAAACAGATTTTAAAAATTAATTTCTAACATTTAAGTATTAGAAATTCAGTTACAAATTAATGTTTTCCCTTTTTTTTGAAAATGTAAAAAATCTTTCTGTAGTGGGCACCATTTTTATGTTAAAACAATCACTTGTTTCCTGCATAACAATGGCTGTCCCTGTGAAATAGAACAAGGCTCTTCACATCACTGTAAACAAAGCCTCTTCCTTTTCACTTGCTTAATTTTTATCTTTTCGAGTAACCTTTTACTCAGGCTGTCAAGAAATATATTTAAAATACAAAAAGAGGAAAAAAATAAGCTTTTAAAAACAGGAGTGACTTTGTAGATACTGAGTTGCCTTTAAAGAATTATTTATAAAAAGCATTTTTATAAAATCCGATTAATGCCATTCAAGAATTGAGAAAGGCTGATAAGAACCGCTTATCCTCTACAGCCAAGCAAAAAGGGCTTTGTTTTTGTTTTGCTTTGTCTTCAGATGTTCTCTGTCGCCATGAGGTTTGTTTTCCTTTGAACAGCCTTGTGATATTAATTTATTGGAATCTTCCCCCAAACTCCTGTCAAGCTACATAGATGAAGTGTTCCCAAAGCATGACAGTGAATTTGAAAACTCCAAGTTCTGGAGAGAGAATTTCTGGGTTGGCCGCCAATGCCTTTCCCGGCTAATTAGTGCTGCTGTTGTTTTCACCAATTGGGAGGCTTGCATGGGAGAAATAAAAGCTGTGTCACGCGTAGCATCTCATCCAAAGCCGTTACAACCCTACCGAGGAATAAAGATCTAAACTACTTTTTCCTCTTGATGCTGCTACACTGGAAAACCTGATTGTTAAATTATGATTTATGTTTCTTAGGAAGACCTGACAGCATGAAGTTCAGGGATCAGCCCTGTCCTTGGCTGAGTTATAAGATAGATATTCGGTGACTAGTTCCAATTTATATAGTATTCAAATATTTTAAAATCTCTATGTATGTATGTGTGTGTGTTTATGCAATTTGCATTTAATATATGGAAAGGGAGATTGGCGAGGCTAAATAACTCATCCAAGGTGAGTGGCAAAGGCAGCGTGTAAACAGTCGTCTTCCAAGTTCCTTACCTTTTGCACTAAATTTATTTTCTACAATCGGCTGTGAGCCAGATCTTCACTGTGAGCTTCTCAATCATTTACATCGAAAACTAAATGTATATTTGTCATGAAAATGACTTGTTCGTTAGTTTGAGAAGATAGTTGACTCCCGCCAAATAATAGATGTGAGCAAATGTTATGAAGTAACATGAAGTTGCTGATGGGGATCGGTTTTACTTACTCATGGTATAATACAAATCCTTTAAATAAAGGGCATCTCTAACATGCTGTTATTTATGCATTTCGAGTTTCATTGTTGTGCAGAAGAGCATGTGGCTAGCCAATGTATTGATATTATCTAGAGGATTCATCTGATTTCCAAAGCAGTTTCTACTGCATTTTCAGATTGTTTGAAATTAACATAATACCCATATTGCCTTTCTAAAGTCTGTTTCTTTCCAATGTGTACAGTAGCTGAGCCCAGGAGCGTAGGGAGCCAGGTAATTTAGAGAGTCAGCAAACCGTGAATTTTTGGCTTGAATCACTTTAGGCAGTTGGCTCCATCCTTACAAAGCTCAAACCCGTCTTACTAAAACAAACATGTTAGGTCATTGAATCCAAGAGGAAAAAAAAATCTATTTTTTAAAATTTCCAACTTGCTCAAAGATCTAGTAAGTTTCTCCTTTGGGATTCATGCAATACTTTATAATCTACTCTCTTAATTATGTGCTTTTCCTTTCCCAGCCAAAGTCACTCAAGAGAAAAAATGGTACAATCAGCCCAACAGGGATCTAGAAGGGTTTTGGCCAAAGAAAGAAAGACATTATCAGAAGCCAAACCAGGAACTGGGGGCCTGAGCACCAGTGGGGGGATTACTGCCAAGAAAAAAAGGGATGTGTATGCAAAATCTCACACACACACACACACACACACACACACACACACACACACACACACACACAAATATGCTCTCAGCAAACACAACTTATTTTAACATAGTTTATTGACCAGAATAAAATTAAGGACTTTTTGTAAATAAGAAAGTGTGAACTCATTAATTAATTTAGTAGAAATATTTGGATAAGTATTTTTATTTTTAAAAAATCTCTATAAAACACCCTTCTTTTTTTACAGATTAAATGTTCAAACACCCACAGGTGAACAGTTTTCTTATCAAGAGGAAACGATTGATACAGAACCTGGTGAGCGATATAGCCACACCT
This sequence comes from Carlito syrichta, assembly GCF_000164805.1. Classification (NCBI taxonomy): domain Eukaryota; kingdom Metazoa; phylum Chordata; class Mammalia; order Primates; family Tarsiidae; genus Carlito; species Carlito syrichta. The sequence goes on from NW_007249740.1 coordinate 448,895, forward strand.
TCATGCCATCTGTAATTAATTTCAAGTTATTTTCAGATTGATTTACAGAAAGTGGAAAAAATAGTAGAAAGCACTCCCATATCCTTTGCCTGGACTCCTCAGTTGCTACGTCTTCTTCCTCTTTCCTGTGGGACTCCATTATCATTCCATGAGCCATTTAAAGAGAAACTATGCCCCTTTAGTCCTCAGAACTAAGCACTACTACCTACCTCAGTTCAATGAACGGAATTAGGGAGTTAACATTAATGTGGTACCATTATCTAATTCACAGACCTTAATTATATTTTGCCGGTTGCCCCGATAATGTTCTTTATGGACACCAAAAAGGCCCTTGGTGGCCAGCCCAAGACCACACACTGCATTTGGTTTTCAGGAGATGCGTCAGTCTTCCTCAATATGGAACTGCCTCACCGTCTGTCCTCTCTGTCATAACTGTGGCATTTTGCAGGAGAACAGTTCTGAAGCCTGGAATGTGAGATCAGGGCACCAGCATGGTGGGGTTCTGTTCAGGGCCCTCTCCCAGGCTGCAGACGGCCGTCTTCTTGCTACGTCTTCACACAGTGGGAACGGCGACCCTGGGGCCTCTTTTCTAAGGTCACGAATCCCATTTAAGAGTGCCCAGCCTGTAATCCCGCGCCTTTGGGAGGCTGAGGTGAGTGGATTGCTTAAGCCCACGGGTTCGAGACCCACCTGGGCAGCGAGACCTCATCTCTACAATAAATCAAAAAATCAGCCAGGCATGGTAGCGCATGCCTGTAACTCCAGCTACTTGGAAGGCTGAGGCGGAAGGATCGCTGGAGCCCAGCAGGTCGAGGCTGCGGTGGCCGGGAGCAGCCACTGCACTCCAGTCTGGGCGACAGAGTGAGACTCCAACTCAAAAAAAAAAAGAGTGCTGCAGGCCGGGCGCAGTGGCTCAGCCTGTCATCCCAGCACTTTGGGAGGCCGAGGCGGGTGGATGACCTGAGCCTGCAAGTTCGAGACCCGCCCGGGCAACTTGGCGAGACCTCGTCTCTACAATAAATCAAAAATTAGCCGGGCATAGTGGCACAGGCCTGTAGTTCCAGCGACTTGGAAGGCTGAGCAGAAGGATTGCCAGAGCCCAGCAGGTCGAGGCTGCAGTGGCCGGGAGCGTGCCACTGCACTCTAGTCTGGGTGACAGAATGAGACTCCAACTCAAAAAAAAAGAGTGCTCCATCATCCATCATCAAGACCTCATCACCACCCAAAGACCTCATCCCTAATTCCGTCAACTTGGAGGTTAAGATTTCAATATTTGAATCGGGGTGCGGCAAAGCTTTCAACCCATAGCAATGATGATTGTCAAGGGTCACAGGGAGCATTAAAAATGCTCCCAGTGAGCCAGGTTGCCAACGTTTGAACAGCAAATGACACAAAGTAGAACTGCATTGTCTCCAAAAGCATAAAATAAATATCCATCTGCCCATACTGATATTAATAGAGAACTGAGTAAATCGGAGAGACTAGGCAAATATCACATTCGGGCTACTAAGTGATTTATGTACACACTCCACGGTCACAGAGTGCACATAATGCAACACTCATCAGTGTGAGTGGAGCACACTGTCAAAATTTAAAGGATGAAAGGGAAGACAAGAGCGGCAGTGCAGTGAAGAAACCTGAGAAACACGACCTCAGCCGGGCAGTCAATTCACCATCCTCAGGGGTCATTCATGGGGGTAGCAGGTACCACTGAGGTGGTGGCAATGACAGTTCACGTCTGCTGTCTTCTACCCCAATGCCCAGTCTAATCTTGTGAAAATGTGAGGCAGATCCCAAGGGAGGTACATTCTACACACACCTTGTTGGCACTCTTTAAAATGTTCAAGGTCACAGGCAAGAGTAGCCCTAAGTAGACACATCAGCTACATACAGATGTCACACATCCCGGATAAGGGTCTGGGACATTCTTTTTGTTTTTTGGCCGTGACCCCGCAGTGGTGCTCAGGCCTCCAGTTCCTGGCGTGGCTTCTGATAATGTCTTTCTTTCTCTGGCCAAAACCCTTCCATTAGGGTGAACACTGATGGAATATAAGTAGAATATGGACTTGAGTCAATAGGATGCTGATGCGTTGTAACACCAGGTGTTCGTCATGGGGGAGCATCCACATGGGCTTTGTGGTGACTGTCAGGGCCATTTTTCTATTAATCAAAGGCAATTCTAAAAGGAAAAGTTCTATTTAAACCTACATTTTAACAAAACAGAGGGCGATAGATAGGAAATGAAAAACATAAGCCTTAGAGAAAGGATTTAACGATTTTTTAAACTGCAGAGAATGTCCACACTGAAGACGCAGAAGAGGAGGCCACAGTTGCCTTATCCTCAAGAGCACTGACCCCTCTTCTGGATCCCAAGGGCCCAACAGCAAGGAGGAATCGCACAGCTAGCTCCCGATGGTCACTGCTTGTCCAGATGAACAGAAACTCTGTGATGAAACATCTCGTGTCTCTGATCAACGGGGGAGATGGGAAAATGTATCTATTCACACTAACTAATCCGGTAGCAGATCACCATACAATCCAAAATCAAGAATTGAGTCGTGTTCTTGCTGGGATTGGGAAAAGACTTGTAGCAAAGTCAAGCAGGTTTGCTCTCAGTTTGGGGAGGACCCCGTGTGGTGTCCCTCCAGCTCTGTTTCCTGGGTCCTCTGAGGCCCGGACCACCTGTGAACTGCACAGGCCAGTCTTGGCCACACCCTCTCCTGCACTCTCCCTGCTCCCACCTGAGCACCTGCTCCTATTAAAATAAACCTCATGTGTCGTGAGTTGTTCGGGAAGTTTCCCAAGTCGGCTCCCCGGGTCAGTCCTGTTCTCTGCCTGGGAGAGCTATATGTTCTACTCAGCCTGGTGGTACTTTATTTGTTTATTTAACTTTGGCTTTTAATTTACCCCAATTATTTCTGCCTTGTCTTATTGCAACTTCTTAAAATAAAATTTATTATTAATAGTGCTACGAGTGTAGAACACGCCCCTTGATAAATTGACATGAATTGGTGAATGGAAAGCAGAAATTTTCCAATGATGAGTTTTCTTCCTGGATATGTAAAATCCAGACAAAGTCCCAGCAAGTCCAGCAAGTTAGATTAACAATGAAACTGACCACTTGGGAGCTAATTTTCAGAAAAGCTGATGGAAACTTTGGCAAGCTTAGATCAGAAGTTGTTAACTTCAGAAACATTGACACTGATTTCTGGCACAGCGACCACCTGTCCTGTTATAAGAACATGCTCCGCATTGCAAGAGCTTTCCGCTGTGATCAGGTCGGAGTGTTTTGTGGGTGCCCGGGTCCGTGAGCCCCCACCAAAGCAGCGGTGTCCACCCTGGCATAGGGTCGCCCTGCCCTGTGCCGTGCAGCTCCAGCCAGACCTTCTGCAGCTCGGGGAAAGGACGTCGCTGAGATGTAGGTGACAGACACGTGACACCGGGCCTCCTTGTGAGTCTGAACTTCCCCCTTAATGACTGAATTTATTTTTCTTCACATCCTGTCTGCTCATTACTCACTTTCAATTATGAGTCAGATTTCATCTGGAGTTTAATTACTTCCCCGGTTAAAAATGATAAATTAATCTGCTTATTAACTCTTAAACACCTTCTAGGTTCCATGAATAAGGTGCCCTTATTCATCTAATTTTTGGCGGGGGAGGGCTGGCGTCTTGCATGGACGACAGCAATGAGTCATGGAGTGGGATGTTGTCGATGAAGCCACAAAGAGTGGATGGGCTACACAGTCTTTCTACATGATGGATCCGTGGCTGGTGGTAGGAGAGGTACAGTGGCTCATGCCTGGAATCCCAGCCTTTGGGAGACTGAGGCAGGAGGACCGCTGGAGGTCAGTAGTTGGAGACCAGCCTGGGTGACATAGCAAGATCCCATTTCTAGAAAAAATAAAAAATAAATTAGCCAGGCAAGAGGATAATGCCTTTGTCTGGGTTACTCAGCAGGCTGAGACAGGAGAATCACTTGAGCCCAGGAATCCAAGGCTGTGGTGAGGTATAATTGTACCCCTGGGCTCAAGTCTGGGCCACAGAGTGAGACCCAGTCTCAAAAAAATAGTCAATTCAAACATGCCTTGCCCCAGTCCTCAGAATTACTGAAATGCTACATCCTTGGGTTAACAGATCTTTATTAATTGATTTGCTCTGTATGCAAAACATTTATGGGAATAGACCAAGCTTCAAGTTCACCTGCAGTTTAAACAACCATACAAATCCAGCCATGTTTAAGCTCTCGCCTCACTTTTTATTGCTATTTCCGTCTTTGAATCCATGTCAGTTCTTGCTCTCAGTGTTTTAACTGATGTTATTAATGATGGAAAATCAATGCAGCAGCCAGCATCTTTTTAGGTTAATAGACTTCATTTTTTTAGAGCCGTTCTTGCTTTCCAGAAAAACAAGCTGAACATGTCGAGTTTCACCTTCGCCTCCTCACGGGTTCCCTGTCATCATCATCATCTTGGATGAGTGCAGCGTGTGTGGAAGTCAATGCCCTGATATCGATGCATTATTATTAAACGTCTACAGAGTACATTAGGGTTCACTCTATCTGTTGCACATTTTTTGTGGTTTGAAAACTGTGTGACAACCTGTATCCAGCATTACGGGAACCTACGGAGCATGTCACAGCCTTAAACATCCCCTGGGCTGTGTCTCCTCATCCCCTGCCCTCCAGCCCCTGGCAGCTCTTTGCGGCTGTCTCTGCGGTCTTGCCTTTCCTAGAGCGCCATCTAATTGTAATCACACAGCATGTAGCCTTTTCCGATTGGCTTCTTTCATTTAGCAAAACGAACCTAGGCTTCCTCGAGGTTTGCTCTCTCATGCCTTTGGATTGCTGAATAATATTCCACTGTCTGTACGTGTCACTGATGACTCCGTTCACCTACTGACAGGCATATTGGCTGCTTTCAGCTGTAGGTGGTTATGAGTAAGACTGCTATAAAAGTCTCTTATCTTTTTTGTGAACATGCGTTTTTTAGACTTTTGGCTAAATAAAACAGGGCGCAAATTTGCCAGATCATAACTAAGAGTATGTCTAGTTTTGTAAAAAAGAAAAAGAAAGAGTAAAGAAAAGGAGTTGATGAAAGGTGTTCCACGGTGGCTGTCCCGTTTGCGTTAGCATTCCCACCAGCAACGAATGAGCTTTCCGGTCATTCCACATCTTTGCCAGCATTTGGTGCTGTAGGGGTTTGGGGTTTTCATCATTCTGACAGGTATGCAGCGATGTCTCACTGTTGTTTTAATTCATAATTTCTTAATAATATATCATGTGGAACACCTTTTCATAATTTTATTTTCCATCCATATATTTTCGTTTAAATGTGTGTTCAAATATTTTCTCATTTTAAAATTAGATACTATTTTCATATCATTGGTTGTACCTGCATGATCATTGTTTGTATACCTAACCCTGAATTGTAACCTACATCTTTATAATAAGTAAATAAATTTTTTAAAAAGGTTGCTTGTATAATTTCAACGTCAGCTCTTTAATAGATAATTCTCTTTCAGTCATCGCATCCCAGTCTGTGGCTCGTTGTTGATTCTCTTAATAGTATCTTTGGCAGAGCAAGAATTTTCATTTTATTAAAGAACAACTTACCAATACTAATCAATTTTTTTCATACATGACTCATACTGTTGATGTTATATCTGAAAATGGGTCAACTAGGTTTTCTACTATGTTATCTTCTAGGAGTTTTATAGTTTTTCATTTAATATTTAAGTCTCATACATTTTGAGCTAATATTAATGAAGAGTGTGAGGCCTTTTTCTAGGTTTTGTCTTGTTTTATTTTGCATGTGGATATCCAGTTGATCCAGCAACATTTATTGCAAAGATTATTTTTGCTTTATTGTATTTCCCTTGCTTCTTTATCAAATGTCAGTTGACTGTATTTGTGTCAATCTGTTTCTAGGCATTCTATTCTGTTCTGTTAATTTATGTGTCTGTTATTTTACTAATGCTAAGTTGTTTTGATTACTCCAACTATTGAAATCGGGTAGTTTCAATCTTTTAATTTTGTTCTTCTCCTTCAACCTTGTGTCTGGCATTCTGTCTTTTGTTCTTTCATATAAATTTAGAATTAAACAGTTGGTCTCCTGGAGGTGGAAAGTAGAATGATAGATACCAAAGGCTGGAAAGTGTGTGTGTGTGTGTGTGTGTGTGTGTGTGTGTGTGTGTGTGTGTATGTGTGTCTGTGTAGTGAGGTTAGGGGAATGAAGATAGTTTGGTTAATTGGTGCAAACATACAGTTATAGAGAAAGAATAGGTTTTCATGTTTGGTAGCAGAATAGGGTGACTATAAGCAGCAACCATGTATTGCATATTTCAAAATAGCTAGTAAAGAGGATTTCAAATGCAAATGTTTTAAATGCATAGAAATGAGAAGTACTTGAGCTGATGGATACCCTAAAAATCCTGACTTGATCATTACACATTCTACACATGTAACAACATGTTACATGGACCTTATAAACATATGCAAATATTATTTATCAATAAAAAATTCATAAAAATTAGAGTCAATATTCACACAATAACATATTGGGGTTTTGATGGAGTTTGCATTAAATGCCTAGATCAATTTGGAAAAACTGACAACTTAACAATATTGCATATTCCTATCCATGAACATGAAATATCTTTTCATGTGTTATATTTTCTTTGATTTCTTTCATCAAAGTGTTTTAGTTGTCCTCATAAAGCTCTTATACATATTTTGTTAGATGTATGACTAAGTATTTCTTTTTTGTTTGTTTGTTGTTGCTAATGCAAATCATATTGTGTTTTTAGTTTCTAATTCCATATGTTCTTTGCTAGTGTCTAAGATAGTGTTCAACTTTTGTATATTGGCCTTGTAGCTTGCTACTCTTTTGAAATTGCTAATTTTCACTTTTACTAGTGAGTATCTTGGATTTTTTTACATAAGCAGTCACATCATCTGAGAATAAAGTCTGCTTATTTTTTTTCTTTCCAATATGTATTTTTAATTTTTTTCTTGTCTTATTGCACTGTCTGGGTATTCTACTGCAGTGTTGAATAGGAGAAGTGAGAGGGGACATCCTTTCCTTGTTCCTGATACTAGCAGAAAAGCTTCTAGTTACTTGCTAATAAGAATGATGTTAGCTGTACTCCAAAAGGCAATCACCATCATTAACTTTTATTCCCTAGATTAGCTGTGCTTGCTGAACTCATTTTATGAAAGCAACAATTTTTGGTGTCAAAAGAACATAATTGACTATCCATAGAGAAGGTAAAATAACACCAAATCCTTCCAAATGCTACCAATAAAAATTATGCATAAAATGAACCTAGATAAAACATAGTGCAGTATAAATCAAACTATAAAATATGAAACATAAATATATTAATGTTAATCTATTAATAAATATGAAATATAAACCATTGAAGTTCTCAAAGAGGATAAAGAAGAACATTTTCATGAGCTCAGTGCTAGAAAAGTATTTTAAACATATCACAAAAGCCCTAACCATAGAAAATATTAATCAAATGGGACTAGGTTAAAATTAAAATTTTCCATTCCCAACAACAATTACTAACTGGGTAAAAAGACAAGTCATACAATGGTAGAATATACTTGTAACATGCATGACTAACAAAATGCTGGTTACTGGCTAATTAAATACTCATTTTCTATCATTTAATTTTCTGTTTTCCTTGATGATGCCCGGAAAGTACATGTCCAACCACCTTGCCAGTGACTACCGGGTAGGTTCAGGCAATGAACGGGACTGGTGTGATTTTGGAAGGCAGGAAGAAAAGAGGACAAGGGTGTGTTTTCTTTCTCTGTTTCTTTAGCAACATAGGCAATTTTTGCATGACTCACAAGTTGTGGTGAGGATATGGAGCAACGAAAACTGTCATCCTCTGCCAGCATGAGTATAAGCTGATATTAGTGCATTGAAGAGTGATTGTCATTATCTGCTAAATGAAAAGATAAGTGTAGCTTACAACCCATCAATTCCACTGCCACTCTATATCAAACTTTAATTGTGTTTATGAGTACCAAGTGACATATTCAAGCACGGGCATAACAGAATTATTTGTAGCAACCCAAAATTGGAGATCATGCAAATGTCGTTTACGGGTGAATGGATACTTCACTGTGTTTATACAGGAATTACAAAACGTCAATGGAAATGAGCACACCAAAGCTACTTGCAACTGCATAGATGGATTTTACAAATAAAATGTTCCGGAAATGAACCCAAACACACACAAGTGATACTCTTTCATTTCACCTTATAAAATTCAGAAGCATATCAAAGAAAGTGATCATCTTAAGGACGCCTGCTTAGACAACGAAACTAAAGAAAATGTTATCAGGAAAGTCAGACTAGCATTTCCACTGTAGGGAAGGTTGGAGCCTGCCAGCAGACCTCAGTGTCTTTGGGGTAACTGGCAGTGTTCGATTCTTGTCGTAGATACATGCACGATCATTTCTTGATATAATATTGTGCAGCACTTTCTAATTTTGCAAATCTTTAATATTTTTTTAAATTGTAAACTTGCCAATATACAAAATGTATCAGTTGAAATATTGTGTCATTTTACGAATAAAATCTTAAAGTTCATCACATAGGCAATTCTTTTTTTAGTTTTCAGATTGGTACAAACAGGAAACTGAATATTCTCTGATCCATCAGAAAGGCAAAATTCTGTACATTGTTCTTTAAGACAACACTGGAAAAATATCAGAATTATTGCATGCTTTGACAAGAAGTAATTTCGCTCCCTTACGAATAAGAAATGAGGTTATGAATTGAGGCTACAAGCTCTGCCAAAGGACATCTGCCTGCAGCCCTTGGTGTGTGATGGAAAATACTGATCATGACCGGCCTAGCTTAAAGGATGCTCTCCAAATTTTCGAAGATCTGAGATAGTCTAATGATAAATATAACCGATATGGAACAGGGAAAAGATTTGTGTCCGATCCTTCTTTCACTAGATTGAAGCCTTCACCCAGTTGGAGCTCTGCAAATCACCAACTTGAAAAACAGACCCCCACCAGTCATTTCTACAAAAGCACCGTGTGGGGCATTGCCTTCGTTCTTAGGTTGAAGACATGAGGCTAGGAACTCTGTGTGTGCTTCCCAGTTCCTAAAACCTGCTTCCATTTCCTTTTTCCAATTTCTCGCAGTTTCGAAAGACATCTTCCACCCAACGGTATTTTAAACAAAGTTTAATTTTTAGAGTAGGCCGGTTGCAGCAGCAAAGTTGAAGTTCCACTTATGCTTAGTTCATCCTGAAACATGACTGAATGGCTGGTAATTTCACCTATATGAAGTTCAACAAGTTGAGGCTGATTCATCATCAGTATAACTCAGAGATATCCAAATACAAAGATTCTAATATTCTGGATCAAGTAGGATATTTTTTATATATTCTGGTAGTACCATCAGTTTCCTATAATTAATGTTAGTTATCACTATACCAGACGATATTCTTATAAGAATAACACTGCTGGCTGGATGCAGTGGCTCACGCCTATAATCCCAGCACTTCGGGAGGTGGAGGTGAGAGGACTGCCTGAGCCCACAGGTTTGAGACGGACCTGGGCAACTTGGCGAGACCTCATCTCTCCAATAAATCACAAAATTAGCCAAGCGTGGTGGTCCTTGTCTGTAATTCCAGCTACTTGGAAGGCTGAGGTGGAAGGATCGCCAGAGCCCAGCAGGTGGAAACTGTGGTGGCCATGAGTGTGCCACTGCACTCCAGCCTGGGCGACAGAGTGAAACTCCAACAAAACAAAACAAAACAGAAAAGAATAACATTGCTTATTAAAACAAAATAAAATTCACACTTTTTCAAAAATTGCTCTGTACTGTGCATGTTTTCTTGAACTATAGAAGCTTGAAATATGAAACTACTTGATGAACACAGAAGATGAATGGTTTTAGATTTTTCAAGTATAATTTGAGATGGAATCCATTCAAGAAAAATAATATGATATATGGTATTATGTGACATTGTTTGTACATGTGTTTAAATGAGATTCATCGAGAGCATAAATATTTCTAATCTTTATTTTATTACATAATCTCCTTTCCATTTGTAACAGACATTTGAAAACACTACAGGAAAGAAGAATTTTTATGGTGAATGCTTTTGAGTATTTTGTTTAGGTTGATCCAGGGATGAAAATACAGATCAGGGAGCACATAGCTAGTTCAAAGAGAATCTTTAAAATCTGCTTTGTGATTACATAGTATGTGTAATTCAATAATAAATAAAGATGAAGTTTTGCAAAACATGCACAAAAGAACTGAACACATTAAACTAGTTTAAGATATTTGAATTGCAATGATTGCCTGGATTCTGGCAACTTCCTAGGAGAAAGACAGTGTCCTGCGGTTACCAGTTCACCTGGTTAACATGTTTATTTATTTATTCCTCTCTCTTTCTTCTAGTGCATCAATATTTATTTGCTATCCTCTAGGTTGGAACAGTAGGGAGGCGTACCACCTGAATACCCCTCCTTCTAGGAGGACATTCTTAATTTGGCATGAAGCGAGGTAGGGTGATCACTAAAGCAATTTTTCTCTTCATATCCATAATATGGTGCCCAAAGAGTAAGCATCGATATATTCATTATATGTTTCTGTTTCTAGTTCTCTGCCAAGTGCTTAGGTTTCGGAGATGAAAAGAAAGGGATGTTTATCTTGGGTAACCTGACAATGCAAACAAATTGGAAAATTGCCTGATATAGATAACATGATTTTTCCATATAGACTTTTTTAGGGCTCAGCTAATAGTGTCTCGCAGGCCCCAGGAAGCGAAATATCTGTGTTTCCAGAGTACTGGTTGCACTTTTATGAAATTAGAACCCTTATAAGTGTCATTTTTCATCATTCTAGGACAGCTTGATACGAGCTTCGAATCTTTTCATGCTGAAATAAGGATTTTATCCAACCATTTTATATGTTTCTTCCTTTTGTAGTTTTTCAGAGACTACACACATAAATGGACTAGATGTCTATTACAAATGCAATTAGAGGTTTCTTGACCACCACACTGATGCAGCCATTGGGAATACCTGAACATATCTGAGCTATTAAATTCTCCTCCTAGAATATTGTTTCTTTTCATCTTATTGACACATTCTGAAATCTCTGAATCTGCTGACACTTTATCACTCATGTCCATCATACTTAGGCAAAACTTTAAAACCTCCAAGGTGTGATTAAGGTACCCATGAAGCCTGCATAAAAGGAATACAGAATCACGCTGATGAATGCACTTTAGGAGAAACACACTTCCTTCCTCCACCTACATCTTGGGATTCCGGCAAATTACCCGCCGTAATGAGCTGAAGGTACTTCTGATGAGCACAAGGATGAGCATTTGGCTGTTTATCATCTTCCCTACCAATGTGACATCTCTGCTGATTACTTGCATTATGGCTAATTTGCAGCTTATAATCAGTCCTAGTTTCTTAATAAACGTCTCATTAAGTGACGGGAGCTGCCATTTACCTTCGTGTTCCCTCTTCCCAGGGTGATCTGTGAACCGGGGTGGGGGAGGCGCTGGACGTCACAGGTGTCATCTGCAATCATGTTCGGAGGCTTCAGGGGCGGCATGTGAAGGGGATGCCTTTCACAACGCATTACTGTAGACGGAAAGTGTTCAGTCACCAGAGCACAGTCGTGGTTTCACATTCCAGACTCTGAACATGTGGCTGCACCGGGCAGTTCGAGAGTGGGTCTGGAGGTTTCGAACGCGGGAGAGCCTTCACGTCTGAGGCGTGGTGGGGTGATGATGGTGGTGAAGGTGATGAAGTGTTAACACACCTAGTGCACCGGCACCCAGAAAGCACACGCGGCCACCGGCTTCAGACACAGCTGGCATTAGCTGGGAGGCCCATTTCTAGACTCTGTGGACACAATCGTCCAGCAGGAAGCGTGCAGACCTCCGTCCTGGGCGAAAGCACAATAGTTTGGATGGTTCTTCCTCTTATCATTCGCACGCATGGGTCAAGGCCATAAACTGAATGCAGGTGAAAAACGGCTTGACATCCTCAGAGACACTGGTTTCAGAAAAGCAGGTTCAATTGCAAAATGAGGTTTTTGTGAGCATGTGATTCTGCAGTAAAGTTGTGCTGTGATGACACCACCCACCCAGGTAATAACTTCTAAGACAGACATCTTAGAAATGAAGATCAGTGTAGTTAACAAAAGTAAGCATATTAGAACTCTTTTCTTTGTAACTACGGAAGCTCAGGTGATCAGACTCCAACTATTGTCACAACATGGAAGAGGGAGGAGAAGACACTCTTGTCCCTGTTACAGGAAATAGACACATGTCCTTGCTCATGAGAAGTCAGGTTGGAAACACACATTTGACAATAACATCATTAAATTTAAAAAATGCCCTGCTCCTTAAAATAATATTTGACAAGTTACTCAGGTATTTTGAAGGCAGCGCACTCCATACTGCACATCTCTCTGAATAAGTCTCTTTAATTTACTTACATGTAAACATGTATAGAAAATGTACAAATGACATGTAGACGTCTCAGTAAAGACTCATCAGATGAACATCTGGCATAAGCAAAATCCTGAGAGAGGTAAGATCAGGCATGTATTCTAGAAGAAATCACTGGGTTTCCGTCTAATTATCAACTCCTCCGAGAATGACCAGTGTCCTAATTTCTAACGTTGTAGTTTACTGTGCTTGCTTTAAATTTCTCATGAGTGAAATCATTCAGTATCCTTTTGAAAAACTGTAGCCTCTTTTAATACTTTCTACTGGATTCTTGTGAGATTGTGTGTTTACTTGTACACTTCTGTTCTCCACACTGCCAGTTTTCAAAGTATGACTGTACCACGACTCCCTTAACTTTCTGCTGTGGAGGGGCAAGCAGGTGGCCGACCGCTGACACTGTTCCATGGAGCAATGCCACGAGCATCCTTTGACTTCCTTGGTAAATATGAATACACATTGTGTCGTGCTACCAGCGAGGATGGGACCGACTGGGCTAGCGCATACACACGTCAAGTTCGATTAGACCCTGCCAAACAGATTTGCAAACTGCCTAATCAAAATGACATTTCTTCCATCAGCATTGGAGGGATCTGTTTGTACCGCATCCTCACCAATACGTCATCATTTCTGACTTCTTATTTTAGTGCATATGCAGTGGGATCTTGTTTTTTTTTTTTTTGAGTTGGAGTCTCACTCTGTTGCCCAGCCTGGAGTGCAGTGGCCGCTCCCGGCCACCGCAGCCTCGACCGGCTGGGCTCTGGTGATCCTTCCGCCTCCGCCTTCCGAGTAGCCGGAATTACAGGCATGCGCTACCACGCCCGGCTGATTTTTTGATTTATTGTAGAGATGAGGTCTCGCTGCCCAGGCGGGTCTCGAACCCGTGGGCTCAGGCAATCCACTCACCTCAGCCTCCCAAAGGCGTGGGATTACAGGCTGAGCCACCGAGCCCGGCTGCAGTGGGATCTTATGTCTATAATTTTCATTTCTCCAATGACGATGAAATTGAGCACCTTATCATACATTTATAGACCACTTGAATATCCTTTTTGTAAACTGTATGTTCAGGTAATTATCAATTTTTTCCACTGTCTTGCCTTTATGTATTCTGAGTGTATGACATTCGTGCATTAGATAACTCTTTTGACAAGGACTAAAACATGCAAAAACTTTAGCACTTACCTTAGTTTTTCTTTAATAGTTGCCCACAGCCTTGTCAGTTCAGATACCTGAAGTGCTATTGTGGTTGAGAATATGAGGTCAGTAAGTGGGGCTTACGGTTTTAAAATTTAGATTTTTCCATTCTCTGATGCAAAAGTATTAAATTATGTTAACGTTAAACACAAACATTTTTTAAATTTTGAGTTGGAGTCTCACTCCGTTGCCAGACTGGAGTGCAATGGCACGCTCCCAGCCACTGCAGCCTCAACCTGCTGGGCTCCAGCGATCCTTCCGCCTCAGCCTTCCAAGTAGCTGGAACTACAGGCGCAGGCTACCACATTTGGCTAATTTTTTAATTTATTGTAGAGGTGAGGTCTCACCAAGTTGCCCAGGTAGGTCTCAAACCCACGGGCTCAGGCAATCCACTCATCTCGGCCTCCCAAAGCACAGGATTATAGGCTGAGCCACTGAGCCAGGCCAAACACAAACTTTTAAGAAAATAATCAATATATATGGCTTATAAATACAGATCACCCTCTCTAAATAATTGCTAAATATATGTAATTTAAAGTTTTTTTTAACATTTTACACACTTTCATCATTATTATAACATTACTAGCCTACATTTTCAAGAGTGAAATATATATTATTTAAAATCCAAGCTTTCAACATAGTTATTACATCTCATTTTTTAAAATATAAAGACATCTTTCAAAGGGTTTAATTAGAATTTCTTTGGAGTTTATCAATACCCTATCATTTGATTAAAATTAAATAATAAATTGCTTTTGCTATAATTCTCTAAAAGTTCATCTTTATTCTGATGTGATTCCTTGAGATCAAATGTTGGAAAATAGTTTGTTTATATATATATATATTCCTTAATAGTTGCCGTTTTAAAATAATTCCTTAATAACTGACATTTTTGCCTTGCATTATTATTTTTTTCAAAGAAATAACATGGATTGACGTTACATTGTATTTTATATAAAATAAAAATAAATGATTTCTAGTTCACAATAAAAGGAATTAAGGAGATAATGTTTATCAAGCATCTAATATTTGTTAGGTCATTTCAGTCCCACCATAACTTTCACTATAGCCTTATGAGGTCAATAATGTCATCCATTGTATAGCTGAAGAGGTGAATAGAGAATGAAGCAAAATGCTTCTCCGAGGTAAGAATTCTTTGTGTACCATTATGAAAATGCCTCTGAAACAGGTTTAATCATTGTTTGAAATTACATTGAATCTACATATCAGTTTTATTACCACTTACAAAAATTCATTTTTGGTCTTTTTATCTGTGAGCGTTGATCTACTTCAATGAACATTTGTAACAACTTTTAAGAAGACGAACATATTTATCTATGAATATTTTGTACCCATTTTTAAGTTTATGCTTCTGTTGCTTTTCTAAGTGATAAAGTTCATATTTACTTGTCTATGTCATATAGAAATTGCATTAATTTTGAATATTGTTCTATAAGAGTAGGATACCAAAATCTCTTTTTAGTTTTGGCAGCGTATCTGTACAATTTTGTGGGTTTAATACATTACCAAAAATTGTGTTTTCCTTTCCAATCTGTATGCATTTGGCTTTTTTCACTATAACTCAGGTAAGCCCTTAGGATAAGGATGAATGAAATAGATGATGGTGACACAAACAGGAGGGTCCCTAAACTCTGAGAAGCAGGGAAAAGCCGGATTGACGGGTGACTGTGCAAGGTAGCTTCCATTCTTCTGTCCCCAGCTCTACAAAAATCCCCGGGCGGCATGTTTAGAGAAAGGGTAAGTGTAATGTTTGGAGATGCCGAAAGAGGCACAGGACAAAGGACCAGTAGAAACCAAGCGTTTATTGGGGGAGAAACTCCAGGGTGAGGTCCCGCGGTCCCGGAAAGATGGGCCAGGGGAGTCACGCCCAAGGAGGGGCAGGCTGGGATTTTTAAGGGGGCTGTATTTGGGGAGGGCATTGGGGCGGCAGTGAAGCGGGGAGACAAAGCGTCGCATCCGGCGTGGCCTGGAACGTTTCCATCTGGCCCTTCTCAGCCGCTGCCGGCAGGTTTCAGGAAGCTGGTGTGTGGTTTGTGGGTTTGGGGTGGAGGGGTGCATAGGGGATTGGTGGGGGGGAGGGGTGAATGGGGGAAGGTGAGGGCTGCTTCTCCCCGGGCCTAACAGTAAGAGTGACTAATTTCCTTAAATTCATCTGGGGCTGACCATGTTTCACTCATATCCAAGCCTTCGATGGTTTCATTATTTATGCTATTATTTAAGACAGCATTGACCTGCAGCGAGGATCGGCTTATTTTCTCAAATTGCAGAGTCTTGGTAGCAGATGGGATCTTAAGACAAATGGGTGGAAATGTGGAAAAGGTTTTCTCCAGAGCTTTCTGTGTGCTTCGGCATTTGACCAGTTTCATCTCTGCTAACTTATAATGTTTCCAGACGTGTAGTACTAGACAGGTATGAAGTTTCAAAACCCGTCGCCTAAAAGTTCATGTAAGTTGCCCTTCAGATGTGTGAGATTTCTAGAAAGGTAGTGATGTGTTTATATCACACCCGAGGTACCACTCCTAACGTAGAGAAGCATCACATCATTAAACACACATAGTACCAGAAGTGAAGTAGACACATATTTATACTAAAACTTACTTTTAGAGACTGTAAACAATCTCACGTCCATTCAGGTTAAGGGCTTTATCTGAAAATGTTTGGACTTCAAGTTATGAAGCATGAAAACTTTAGGGAGATAAGTGATTATTGACACAGATGGGAAAGACAGTTCTTTACTCATTACTCAAGAGTATCAATCAAGTCATTTCAAACAAACTCTAAGATAGGGTGTCTGTGAGTAAGAAGGGTATGCTCTCATTGGAGAAGTTTTGTGCATTTCACCCTGGGGAGAATGTGAATGCAGGATCAATTGCCTTGCTGTTCAAGTTTGTTAAAGCTAAGTCCCCAAGGTCACACAGTCTCCTAACAGGCAGAGCTACAGAACGTCCAGGTCTGTTCAGAGCTAGAATACGTACTGACTCTTACAACTGGAAATTGATGTCGACACAGGCTGTGATGTGGCTGCGGTGAAACTGACAACTGAGACCAAGAAATAATTTTGACAGTTTATGAAAAACAATATGTCCCCAACAGACTGGGAGAATAGAGGACACATCTGCATTGTTTCCAGCTGAGGGCAGACAAGCACTCAGAACACTTGCGATAGAAAGCCCTGACGTCAGACACCCTCTCCTCCTGCAGAACGTTTTCCCCTGCTGTCTCAAGCCCCACCGGTGTTCAAACACGGGAAGTCTCACCTCTGCACGACGTGCTTCCCGACATCCACGCCTCCCACCACATCCCTGATCTCAAGGTATTTTAAAAGTTAGAGACTGTTGTAACACAAATTGGAACTCAAATTTTGGGTTTTTCTTGCTTGTTTTTTGTTTTGAATTGGAGTCTCACTCTGTCGCCCAGACTGGAGTGCAGTGCACGCTCCTGGTCACCGCAGCCTCGACCTGCTGGGCTCCAGCGATCCATCCGCCTCAGCCTTCCAAGTAGTCGGAACTACAGGTATGCGCTACCGTACCTGGCGAATTTTTGATTTATTGTAGAGACGAGGTCTCGCCAAGTTGGCCAGGGGGGTCTCCAACCCGGGATCTCAGGCAATCCACTCGCCTCGGCCTCCCAAAGTGCTGGGAATTACAAGCTGAGCCACCGAGCCCAGCTGATGCTCACCAATTCTTATGTGTAATTATCTTGTAGAATGGAAGGTCCATGAAGCACACACGTGCCTTATGTTTGTGTACTTTATTCCCCCAAGTGTCTAGCAGAGAAGTATAAAAAATGAACGCGCCACTTCTGGACAGTTTTGGACCAAGAGGTGGAAATGTTATGAGAGGTTGGAAAGAATTGGGTGAAACTTGGTGAAATTGCATGATCAGAGGAAAGACGAGAAAGGGCTTGCATCTTGTCAAGCTGCAGTCGATACTAACCCCTTCCTTTGTCCACGTGACGTTTCATCCCGGGTGTGGCCAAATCCTTCTCCTTCTCGTTGTGGGTGTTGTTTCCTTTTAATGTCACACGATGTTACCAGCCTGACTCAGCAACCAGATGCGTTTCTGGAGCAAACAAGGAATAACTTGAGGTCACTCTTTACCCCCAGCCTCCATGATAACGAAGCCTCTTAGGAACCAAAGCCAAGGCATTATGGACATGCAGACTTCTACCCACATGCCCTGCAGATCAGCTTCTCTGCAGCGACTCTCCCAACACCTGGGCCTCTGCCCTGACGTCCCTGCTCCGTTGAGTTCACTGAGTCACGCCAGCCCACGGCCACCCCCTCTTCTCCTCTATCCCCCACATCGACTAGACAGCTAGTCTCACCTGGTTCCTAAATTTCATCAAATCTCTCCCAGGTCCAGGGGTCACATGCCCTGCTGTGTGTGGTTTTGTCTCCTTGGTTCGATCCTTGAAGACACCAAAATTGTACTCTATAAAATTGTCATGTTGCTTTTGACAACCTCTTTGCTTCTTTTTTTTTTTTTGAGTTGGCATCTCACTCTGTCACCCAGACTGAAGTACAGTGGCTGGAGCCCAGAAGGATCGCCAAAGCCCAGCAGGTCAAGGCTGCAGTGGCTCCTCCCTGCCACTGCAGCCTCGACTTGCTGGGTTCCGGCGATCCTTCTACCTCAGCCTTCCATGTAGCTGGAACTACAGGCACAGGCTACCACGTCCAGCTAATTTTTGATTTATTGTAGAGATGAGGTCTCGCCAAGTTGCCCAGGCGGGTCTCGAACCCGCGGGCTCAGGCAATCCACTCACCTCGGCTTCTCAAAGCACGGGATTGCAGGCTGAGCTACTGAGCCCCGCTACCACTTTACTTCTTACAGGAAATGAAACTCCATATCGTGAATGTAGGCTAAGGCCCCATAGAGCCATTCTCAAATCCCTTTCTTTGTATCTACCCTTCCCTGCTGGGGTCCTCACTCTCAAGCCATCACTGGTCTCCTCTTATCCTAAACACAAATCTCAGTATTTGATTGTTATTTTTTTACAGCTTCCTGTCTCTGTTAATTCCTTTGTGTATTATAGCAGTCTTGCTCCTCTTCACTTGATTGTTAGCACATTTCTCAAAATCTTTCTCAAATATTTGCCTCCTCCAGGAAGCTCTCTAATCCTTAAGTCAGACTAACCACTTTACTCTACTCCCTTAGAACAGGTGCAATCTCACTGCATATGTTACAGTCTATTGACCTTCTCTCTCGTTTCTTAAAGAAGCTTTGTTTTCACTCAATGGCGTGTGTGTACACACACACATACCTTGGCGTCTGTGATCAAATCCAAGCTATTTGCTGCACAGTAACTATCAGAGCGCAGTTCCCTGTTCATGTTCACTCCTTAACTGACAGATTCTTGTTTATCTTTTTATTCCTAGTGTCCAAAAGTCTTCCATCGGTAACATTTCTGTCCATTTTTTGTGAATCTTTCTAACTAGTAAAGAGCTCTACTTTCAGATGGATAGAGATTAGATTTCTATCTGTCTCCATCAGATGGTTCCACGTTTTTAGATATTTTAAAATCTACCCAACCCACATGATGTCAATGGTTTTGAAGTACCCCTGGCATGCTTATTGGTATCTGGGTCACATGCAGAACCCAGGTTAAGAACACAGGCGATCAGCTTGGTTTTACAGCTAGAGAAACTGAGGTTCAGGTGGGTGTTTGAACACTGAATACAACAAAATGAAATTCCTGAGAATATTTGTCTGATTCCTAATAATCAGAATCTGACTTGCTCTTGGCTCTGAGCTTTTCTTTCCACCTGGGAAGGCCTGCAATAAAATAGTAAGCCTAGGTGAATGATTTATTCACTCCATGCAGTCAGAACACCATGACGCAGTGGATGCACTGTTTTACTGGTGAGAGTTGCCTATATTCATTTCTTAGGGCTCTCAAAACAAAACGTCACAGACCGGGCGCGTTAAACAACGGAAAAGTACGTTCTCACAGTCTGGAGACTGGAAGCCCAAGGGCTGTTTCTTCCTGAGGCCTCTCTCCTTGGCTTGTAGATAAAGTCTTCCCCCATATCTTCATGGAGTCTTTCCTCTGTGTGGGTCTGTGTCTTTTTTTTCCTCTTAATTTTTATGTAAAACTGTGGGGTACAATTCAGGGCTGGGTATACAAATATTCACAGTGCGGCTACCCTTATCAATGAGGTGTGCTCCGCTTCCCCAGGCAGATGGTCTGTGTCTTAATCTCCTCTTTTTATTATCAGGACATCCGCATATGCGATTAGGGCCCTCTTTAATGACCTATTTTACCTTAATTATCACTGTCAGAACACTATGTACAAATACAGTCATGCTTTGAGGTCCTGTGAGTTGGTACTTCAGCATACACACGGTTATGGGGCCACAACCCAGGCACAGCGAGGCCCTGTCCGTCAGCCTTGCTGGATACCACTAGATTCTGGTGACAATGGGTTTAGAGAAAAGTCGCTTGCAGCGCACCCCCAGAATACACACAGTGTCCTCCCATTTAAAGTAATCCCCAGTCTTGAAATCCAAATTCTTTCCCTTTTTTCTAGGCTAGTTACTTGCTTGGGTACAGAGCCCTTCTCAAGCTTCTCCTCTGTCTTGTAGGAGGAGAAGCCGTGTAGACACACTGAAGGGATGCCCAGCTCTGAAACTGGATATTGCCCTCAAGATTTTCAGGGACCAGAGTTGGAAGAGCTGTTGCTGTGGTTAAACCATGGCCCTACAAAAGGGTATGTTAGAATTTCAGCCACTAGGATTTCAGAATGTGGCCTTATTTGGAGATAGGGTCTTAGGGAGATAATCGAGTTAAGATGAGATCACTGGGGTGAGCTTAAAGTCAGAATGACTGATGTCCTTACAAAAAAAAGGAAATGTGGACACAGAGACAGAACACCCCGTGGAAATGGGTTACAAAGTGCTGCATCTACAACTCAGGGAACACCAGGATTACGGGCCAACACCCATGCCAGAGAGAGGCCCTGAACGGACCAGCCCTCACAGCCTCATAAGCTTCTCCTCCATCCTGCAGGGCAAAGCCAAGGCGTCCAATCCACAGGCTTCTGGTTTCCAGACCTGTAAGACCATCTGCTTCTGTAGTTCCAAGCTGCTCACTTTGTGATACTCTGTGATATTCCAAGCCTTGAGTCTAGTATTCTCAGCACAACTTTGCTGGGGCCAGGAGAGGCCAGCCAACGTCCACGGGTCTCCCGTGCTTCAGCTGAAGAATGGGAATAACGCGTGTCTGTCCTGGTACAGGATGACATGTGGGTTGACGTACCGGATGTTCTAAGTCTTTGCCGTGATGAACAGAGAATGATGGGTCCCTGTGTTGGGAATGACCAATGGAAGGATAGTCACAAGACTCGCAGCTCTGGGACGGGTGTGCAAATGCCACGTTGTTCTGGGCTGGGCTGAAGCACTCCACGCGCCTGTCCCGACCCACTCACTGTCATCAGTCAATTGGCTCCAGAGTCCAGCAGCTGTGCTGCACTCCTATAGGATGGTCTGGGGTAGCCTGCCACCTCCCTGAAGGGTTGACCTCTGGAAACTGATCCCATCCGGCACACATAACCCTCCTGAACCTTGGCCCTGACATTCGGATTCTTCTTCAACTGTTTTCCATACTAGCATAATACGAGGATTTACCATGATGTTCTGAAACCAGAAAAATCTTTGAGGATAAAAATGAGTACATGAAAGTTGATATCCAATCACCTCAAATACTTGGACAAACCGGAAAGCTTGTTTTCCTCACTGGACAGTGAGGATAGAACCCTGGCCTTTTGTCTTACTGTTTCTTGTGACTTGTCACACACAGGCTCAAACAGAAAGATAGCCTCCTGCAACTTCTTGAATAAATTAAGATCATCGATCAGTGCTTGAATGAAAGAATAAGTGAGGCATAATGAAATTGCAAGAAATCATGAACCCAATGTTGCTAGCAACACTTTTGGAGACACAGCCAAGACAAGGACCCTCATATGTCTGTGAACATTCTACATTTGACAAAACAAATTCAGACATTTAAGAGTGCATAAGACTTCATGGTACTCGGAAAATATCTTTAGTTAACTACCCAAAACAATATGAACTTACAGTAAACTCCTACCGTTAAAAAAATGTGAAACGCTAGAATCTTAATCCAGAATGTATGAGTTACATGTGATAATAAACGATGAAAGGAAAAAATCTAATTGTTTCCAGGACCCAATTGCTTTTCGCTAAAGGAGAAGTAAGTATCCCACGGTCTGGAAATGTTTTACAAGTATATTTTTATGGTTTAAATTTTTGTTATACAGTATCATCAAGTTTCTTTCACATTTCAGTGTTATTGATTTGAAACAAAAGTGGATTTTGATATCATTTATTCTGGGCTACACACTGTGTAATTATTCAAATGCTTCATTTTCATTTGGGCTTTCCTATTTGTTTTAAATGTTATTACTTGCTTCAGTGCGTTTTCATTTTGGTGAACACACTGATAAATATTTCTATCAATTGCAGATGTGATTTTTGCATAAGTAACTAAAATGCTCGTACCGTGGTTTAATACAATATTAGACACCACGGGATCCCATAGCAGCAATTAGGAAGTTTGTCTGCATTTGTGTAGTCATAAAGGCCTTATGGAAGGGTTTAAAGTGTGCTTATAATTAGTAATTTTAATGCTCCATATCTTTCCAGAAAGCCCTAGGCACAAAGCCGGGGCTGATCCTAGGTGATGGAGAAGACGTCGGAACTTGCTTTCATTGTTCTTATTTCATCTCTGCCTTGGGAGCTCAGTGACCTTGCCACTGACCCAAATCTGAGTCAAGGCCTCCTGACCCAGTCAGTCAGTCTTGTAGACACATTGCATTCTTTCTGCTGTTCTTGCCGCCGCCTCCTCGCCACCCTATTCCATTTTTTTCCCAACTGGCTTGTTGACATTTGCCTGCTTTATGTGCTGCTGTAACAGGTTGGTGACATTCTCTTAGCAGAATGCAGAACGCCATCCATCTCACGCGGGGGGTGGTCAGTAGGCACATGGTAGTGCAGCATTGTTAATTACCAGGGTCCACACGGCGTGGCTAACTACCCCACTATCCTAATAATTTTATTGTTGATCTGGCTAGTTCACTAGCACAGTTGATTCTTCATTGTATTTTCACTAGCGGAAAAGAACGGAAAGTACTCTTTCCTTTGTTAAATAAAACTTAATTTATCCAAGCAAGAGAGGGCGAGTGTTCGCCTAGCTTCCCTGGACAGAGTCACGGTGCCCTGAGCAGAGGCTGCAGGTGCCCCACTAAGGCCTGCTCCTCTCTGGGGTAGGGTGGCCCATCTGCCAGACACAGAGCTCACAAGGAGCCCAGGACACACCTGGTCACTGTCAGTTCCCTCCTGCTTTCCGATAGACTCGACCACCCCTCTGCACAAAATAATAACCAAACAAGGACAAAAATTATCTTCTCTTATTTCTGACTCTCATTTATATGCTAGAGATTTATAAGTCAAAAATGGGACATTAAAACATGCATACTCATTTAACTAGACTTTATAATATTGCAAACAGTGAAAATAATATGCAGGGATTTATTGTTTTTCATTCCAAATTGTTAACAATTGCGATATTTACTTAATGACTACTGGATAGTTACTGTAACAAAAAGGTCATGAGAACTGATAACGCTTAAATATGCTTACAATTAAAATCTAATGAGAATAAAATAGGCCTAAGGATTGAATTGCAAAAATCTTCCCCAGTGTAGTTTTTTCCAAATGCCCTGCCCTGTTCACAAGAGATTTCCACAGACTGTATGATCGCACACTCTTCTCACCAAACAGTCATGATACAGACATTATTCTTTTCATTTTCCAGCTGAGGAAATAGAAGCTCAAAAGCCTTAGTTACCTTGGCCAACAATACGCAATGTACGGTGGAGACAGGATTTGAACCCAGGAACTTTGGCCTTAGAGAGTGTGCTCTTAATCACTGGAATATATAGCTTCAGAGCTAAAGTTGGTGAACACTTTAACCCTGACAAAAATTGCAAAAGTAACGCGGATTCATTTCTCTTGCAGAAAAAAAGAAAGAAATGCCGTTTGGCATCAAAGAAACGTGCACAGATCAAGACATCTGGCTAGATGAACTATTAGAGTGAAAACCCTGTACGGGTCAGCACATAGCACGTCGGACGCAGTCAAAAGCTTCCCATCAACACAATATCTTGTCTGAAGCCAAATGTCGGTGTTTTATCTTCTTGTTTATGTGTTTAGCAAGTCCTTGGGTGTTTCTGGTGTTGCAGATGCTATTTTATTGGTCTAGCAGGCAGTCTCATCACCCTGTCTTCACTGATGTGGCTTTAAAATTTCTGGATGCCTGGTTTAACGTTCAATGCCCCCAAGTACCAAAGCACTATGTGCCCTTGAATTGTACAATTACTCTAAGCCTATCCAAAACAAAATAAAATTTCAAAAAATAAAAACTTTAAAAAATTGTCCTAGATATTATTAGCTGTTTGTTTACATTCCATAAGTATGCTGTGTGAGCTTATCAACTAGCACACCAAAACAAAACAACCATTGTCTTAAATAGATTTTATTAAATCCACACATATCTGCATGAGACTTGCTATCTTACAATAACAAATCTTTTAAATGGTGTGCGTGAAATGTCAGTTATTTTTATTTGAAATATGTCATAATTGGCCATATGATATTAAACCATTTCTGTGGGTTCTTATACCTGTTTTATTAGATTTATTCACCCCTGTAAATGGTAGTTTTAAGAATTTTATTTTTCAAAAATTCGTTTTTAATTGTCACCTGCTAACATTTATAAATTGAAATTTCTTTTTTTGTTCAACATACATTGAGCATCATTGCTAATTTTGCACATGAATTCTGATCACTTAACTCGAAGCACGTTCAGACTGTCTCCAAAACTAAACATTGCTGAGAATAGCGATGGATTCCTTGATGCCTTCCTCATCTGTGTGTGTTTCCTGCCTTTTCTTTTCTTGCTGCTTGACCAGGGCTTCAGCACCCTGACCATCTGAATCCACGACTGGGTCTTCTGAGTCGTGTTGCTAATCTTTCTGTTGGGCATTGCCAAGTGTTAGACTTACTACGAATTTTTAGATGTTCTATCAGTACAGGAGCTCCCTGTCAGCACCTCAGTTGCAGGGAGATGTTTATCACCGAGTGACGACTGATTTTCTCAAATGTTTTCTTCTGCGTTATTTGGATGCAACTTCCTTCTCTCTTTCACAACTGTAGTCATTACCTTGGGATTAATTGATTGCTGTCTTATGTCTTTTAAGGACAATACTGAAATACATGTTTGTATGCGTTTTCTTCTTTAATATATACATTTAAATATGTATTGTTCACTAAAGCAGCATTGGTTGTATCATTCATATTTTTGGTTAATTTTTATTTAGTTGAAATATATCATGATAATATTTATACACTGACATACAGTGACTTATTCTTTCAGTAATAAATTATTCCAAACAAGTATTTCTTCCTGTTCAAATATATTTGGGTTTAAAATATTTGTATTACCATTAGATTGCTTCTACTATCTATAGAAACTATTTTCTATATGAATTCAGTCATTTGATATTTGTTGAGACTATTAAGTATCCCACTCTATATTTCGTTTTAAAAGTCCTTATGTGCTTGAAAAATAAAGTGTGCATTCTGGAGGTGTTAGGTATAGTCTTCTTTATGAGTTGATGAGATGTCAATTATATGCAGATATTTTACACTGGTATTGAATTTTGTCTCTTTATTATATCGGTCACCTATCTATCACTAGTAGTGTAGACTAGTCTATTGTCTACACATTTTAATTGTGATATTATAATTATTTTTAAAGATAAAAGTATTTTTACGGGGAAGTATTTCCCAATATTCTGAAAAATTAAAACTTTCCTTGCATTTTTATTTGAAATTCAGGGGGCACACATGCATGCTCATTACATGGACATACTGTGGAGCCGTGGGGACTGGGTCTCAGGTGGTCCATTTCCCAGATATTGAGCACTGTATGTCATAGGTAATTTCTGAAGCCTAGCTGCCACTCCATCTAAGTCCTTTTTTTTTAGATTAGAAAATACAGTTGATTTAGAATGTAAATTAGAGAGAAAGGGGAAATTCACCTCCTCAAGTTAGCGGAGAGGGCCAAAGCCAGGAAACATGACTGGGTCATAGCTCAAAGAGCACATGGCCACACCATAGCTTAGCAAGGCAATGGTCTCACCTAAGTCCTTATTGGTGTCCCCAGTGTCTATTATTTCCATCTTTGTGACCATTTAGCTTCCACATATAAGTGAGAACAAGCAGCATTTGGTTTTCTGTTTCTAAATCAGTTCACTTAGGATAATGACCTCCAGCTCTATTCATGTAGCTGTAAAGGAAGTGATCTTTTTTTTTTTTAATGGCTGCATCGTATTCTGGGGTGTATCCACCACATATTCCTTATCCAGTCCATTGTTGGTGGGCACTTAGGTTGGCTCCATGATTTTGCTATTGTGAACAGTGCTTCAATGAACATACAAGTACAGGTATCTTTTTTACATATCAATTTATTTTCCTTTGGGTAGATACCTAGTAGTGAGATTGCTGGGTCAGATGGTGATTCAATTTTTGGTTCTTTGAAAACTCTCCAGACTGTTTTCTATATGGGTTGAACTAGTTTACAACCCTACTAACAGTGGAGGAATGTTCCATTTTCTCCGCAATTACGCCAACATCTGTTGTTCTTTGACATTCTAATAACAGCCATTCTGACAGGTATGAGGTGATATCTCATTGTGGTTTTACTTTTGCATTTCTCTGATGATTAGGGATGTTGAGCCTTTTTCCTATGTTTGTTGGCTGCTTATGTCTTCTTTTGAGAAGTGTCTATTCATGTCCTAGGTCCACTTTTGGATGGGTGTGTGTGTGTGTGTGTGTGTGTGTGTGTGTGTGTGTGTGTGTGTGTGTTGAATTGTTTGAGTTCCTTGTAGAGTCTGCATATTAGTCCTTTGTCTGAGGTGTGATTTCCAAATGTTCTCTCCCATTCAGTAGGATTTCTGTTCACTCTGTTGATTGTTTCTCTTGTTGTGCAGAAACTTTTTAGTTTAATTAAATCCCATTTGTCTATTTTTGTTTTTGTTGCAATTGTTTTTGGGATCTTCGCCATAAATTCTTTGCCTAGGCTAATGTCTAGAAGAGCATTTTCTAGGTTTTCTTCTATGGTTTTTATAGTTTCAAGTCTTACGTTTAAGGCTTTGATCCATTGTGAGTCAATTTTTGTATAAGGTGAGAGATAGGGGTTCCATTTCATTCATTCTTTTGCATATGGCTAGTCAATCTTCCCAGCACCACTTACTGAATAGAGTACCCTTTACCCACTGTTTATTTTTTATTGGCTTAATTGAACATCAATTGGTTGTGGGAATGTTGTTTTATTTCTGTGTTCTTTATTCTTCTTCATTGGTCAATCTATCTATTCTAGTCCCAGTACCATGCTGTTTTAATTACTATAACCTTATAGCATAATTTGAAATCAGGCTGTGTGATGCCTCCACAATTGTTCTTTTTGCCTAGAATGGCTTTGGCTATTCAGGATTTTATTTCTTGGTTTCATATAAACTTTAACATCGCTTTCCCTAGTTCTGGGAAGAAGGAAGTTGGCATTTTGATCAGAATCACATTAAATCTATAGATTGCTTTGGGCAGTAAGGTCATTTTATCAATTTTGATGCTTCCAACCCACAAACATGAGACATTCCGCTGTTTGTGTCATCAATCATTTATTTCATCCATATTTTGTAGTTTTCCTTGTAGAGATCTTTCACCTCCTTAGTTAGGTGTATTCCTAGATGTGTGTGTGTGTGTGTGTGTGTGTGTGTGTGTGTGTGTGTGTGTGTGTGTGTAGTGTGAATGGGATTGAGCTCTTGATTGGATTCTTGACTTGAGTGTTGGTGGTGTATAGGAATGCTACAGATTTTTGTTCATTGATTTTATATCCTGAAACTTTACTAAAGTCATTTAGCAGATTTAAAACTTTAGGAGTCTCTAGGGTCATCTATGTATGCAACCACGGCATCCACAAACAGGGATAGTTTGACTTCCTCCTTGCTTATTTGGATGCCTTTCATTTCTTTCTCTTGTCAGACTGCTTTTGCTAGGACTTCCAGTACAATGTTGAATAAAAGTGGTGAGAGTGGACAGTCCTGTCTTGTTCCTTTTCAGAGAGGGAATGTTTTCAACTTTTCCCAGTTAATTATGAAGCTGGCTATGGATTTGTCATACATAACTCTTATTATTTTGAGATATATCCCTTCATTGACTAGTCTGTTGAGAGTTTTTATCATGAAGGGATGTTGGATTTTGTCAAATGCCTTTTCTGCATCTATGGAGATGATCATATAGTTTTTAAATTTGCTTCTGTTTATGAGGCAAATTATACTTATTGATATGCAGATGTTGAACCATCCTTGTATCCTTGGAATAAAACCCACTTGACCATGATGGATAATTTTTTCTATATATATACTGTTGAATTTGGTTTACTAGTATTTTTTAAAGAATTTTAGCATCTATATTCATCAGAGAAATAGATCTATAGTTTCCTTTTGGCGTGTGTGTCCTTGCCTGATTTTGGAATCAATGTGATACTGGTTTCATAGAATGAGTTATTGAGAAGTTCTTCCTCCTTGATTTTCTGGAATAATTTCAGTAAAACTACTACCTGCTCTTCTTTGTACCTCTGATAAAATTTGGCTGTGAATCCATCAGAACTTGGACTTTTTTGAGACTTTTTTTTATTACTGATTCAATTTCATTGCTAATTATTGGTCTGTGCAGGGCATATATTTCTTCCTGGTTCAGTCGTGGGAGGTTGTTTCCAAGAATTTTTCTGTTTCCTCATGGTTTGCAGTTTGTTGCCATAGAGGTATTCATAGTAGTCTCTGATGATCTTTTTTTTTTTTTTTTTAATTTCTAAGGTATTGGTTATGTCATCTCTTTTATTTCTGATTGAATTTATTTGAGCTTTCTCTTCTTTTTTCATGTTTAGTCTAGCTACTGGTCTGTCAATTTTGTTTATCCATTCAAAAATACAACTTTTTGATTTATTGATCTTTTTTTGGTCTCAATCTTATTTAGTTCTGATCTGATATTTGTTATTTCTTTCCTTCTGCTAGCTTAGGTTAGATTGCTCTTGCTTTTCTGGTTTCCTAACGTGCAAGATTAAGCCATCAATGTCTGATCTCTCTTTCAATCTTACATAGGTATTGGCTGCTATAAACTTTCCTCTCAGAACTGATCTTGCTGTGTCCCACAGATTCTGGTGTGCTGTGTCACTATTTTCATTTGTTTCAACAACTTTTTAAAAATTTCTACCTTAATTTCATTATTTACCCAAGAGTCATTCATGAGCGAATTTTTCAGTTTCCATGTAGTGGTGTAGTTTGGAGAGCTCCTTTTAGTGTTGATTTCTAATTTTATTCCACTGTGATCTGAGAAAATGCTTGGCATGATTTTGATGTTTTTAAATTGCATGAGAGTAGCTTTATGCCCAAGCATATAGTCTTTTTGCAGAGTGCACTGTGGTCTATGCTCCCAGTTCAGCCCCGGGACAGGAAGAACTAAGGTGGGTGGGGCCAAACTGGGCAGGCCTGCCTACAGGTTCACCCATGCCAGGCACAGGCACCTGCTCTGAGGCAGGGTCTGGTGTGTGGCCTCCGAGTGTCCAGAGGTGTGCCTTGGTGAGGTACCTCAACTTCTCTGCTCAGGAAGGGGAGGGCTGCCTAAGGTCCTAATCTAGAAGAATGGGAGCTTGGGTACCTGGGGTTATGTCTGCGTGTTGAACACAGAGAGCACCAAAACACCAAGGCCTCTACACCCTGCAGGGATGGATGGCTCAGGCTTCTACTACAGGTGATTAGGTGTGTTGGGGCATGGAGCACAAGGGTCCTCACGGCCCAACAATCGCTACCCAAGGAGGGTGGGGACACTCAGGCTACTAATCTGGATGTGTGGAAATGAGGACCGCCTGATCCTTGGCACAAGGGGAGCACAGTTCCCCAAAGACTCGAGGGGCAGATTGTGGTGCCCCTCCGTGACACCGGAAGCTTCATTCTGGGTCACAGAGCTGGCCGTGGTTTCAGGCCTTGCTACCTGAGAGAAACCATGGGATGAGGAACTCACCTGCTGCCCAGGCTACCAACTTCAGTGCAGAGGAGAGAGGTGCCCCCTGCTGGTCTCCTGCCACTTTCCCAGTTGTGCAGGAGTGGGGGCCCTCATTTCCTCAGTATTCCCGGGGCCTGTCACCCCAGCTAGTCTGGCATTGAGGCTGGGGCTCTTAGCAGTGGTGTTCACTGAGGAGTTCCAGGTTGCAAAACCGATGTTGGCCACGGGCCCCACTGTTCGCGACACACTGTGGCTACAGTAACTCTCTTTCTGTTCAGGATGCAGGTCCACAGCGTGGGAGTGGGGCCCCCTGCTAGGCTCCAATCATTTAGGGTGTGATTCTGGGCATTCCTTGGTATGTCTGGGGCCCCTTGCCTCAACTGCCTGGAAGGGTGAGGCAGGGTGGGGAGCTCAGGCAGTGACACAGAGATGGATTCTGGGTTGAGGATCTGACCCTGGCAGCCTTTCTCTCCCAGAGGGAAGTGCAACCTTGAGGTGGGGAGGTCCCCACTGCTTCTAACCACAGTCTGAGAGGAGCCCAGGTCCATTTCCAAACCCAAGGGCAATTGTCGGGCTCTTGCTCTGCTCTGTGTGACCCACCATCCTCCTCCCCGCCCCCCAGAGAGAGCAGCCTTATCTCTGGGCAGGATCCAAAGTACCTGCAGGAGTCACTACTGCTTTGACAATGGACCCTGGTCAAAAATGGCGTCTTCCTCACTGATCCGGATTTGGGAGAATAACTATGGTTTTACTGGGTGTCTTTCCCACTCACGCACTCTTAGACTTCCCTGAGACAGCTCCAGGGTCCAGGAGAAACAGGGGGCTCTCTCATGGCCTGGGTTACCCAGATCCCTGCTTGGAAGGGCCGTCTCAGAGGGGTGTCTTCAGTCCTGCCTCGTGCTCTGGGGTCACACTTACTCTTTCTTCAGAGCCCTCATGTGGCTCTTCACCCGTCCCCTTGCCCCTGAGATCTGGGCTGTCCTTTGCCATTCGGCTGCATTTCTATTGTCCGTCTTGAATTGGGGTTCACCACGTTGGTCTTTCTGCACTATTTCACAATGTTCCTACAGGAGAGACACACCTGAAAGACTCGAATCCATCATCTTGGAAAGTCAATGAGATTGATATGTTTACCTTTTTTTCTTAATTCCTCATATTGCCTATTTTCTCAAATAAGACTTTGTCTAACATTAGTGTAGTTTCTTCTGTTTTTTTCAGTAGTGTATGTATAGTGTATATTTTCCACCCCGATATGTTAGCATTTCCTATACTTTACAATACTATGCCTCTTGTGGGCAGTTGCATTTTGTTTATATACTAATCTTCCAGTCTTTGTCTTAACTGTAATAGTTGTTTTACTTGCTTCTCATATTTTACTGTTTGATTTCACCGTGCCTATTTAAAAATTGGATTGTCCTTTTTTTTGAATTGATAATGTTTTGTAATTCTATCTTCTGCTCTTTTAGCTAGTTAATTACCTGTTATTTTAGAAAATCGACTAAAGGTTAGTGTAAGAGTTAATAAAATAATTATACTTAACTGTTCTTAGATCATTCAAAAGCATCAGGCATTTTATATCACCCTCTACTCCCAACTTCTGTGCGACTGTGAGGCATTATTTTCTTGTCTTATACAATCGATATTCATCTAGATTTGCTCACTCATTTTTTTCTCTATTGATAATTGTTAGCTTCCACTTGGATCAACCTCTTCTTGCATAAAGAATATCCTCTAAATGTTCTCATAATGCATGTCTGTTTATAAACAATTGTCTTAACTTTGGTTTGTCCAAAAATGTCTTTTTTAATCCTTCAGTTATGATGAATCTATTTTCCTGCTACAGAACACTAGGTTGGCATATTGCCTGCTCACCTGCAGAAGGCGTCCTCCATTGCTACCCAGTTTTTAACCTGCAGGGAAAAGGCAGATATCAGTTGTGATAGTGTTCCTGGGAGCTGTTGTCTAGATGGTTTTTCTGTGTTTTATTAGGATCTGCCTAGGTGGCTTCCTTTTTACTTACTCTGCTTGGAATTCGTAGATGTCTCCAGATCTGTAGCGTGAGTGCTTCATCGATGCGTAAAGAAGATGACCCTTGCAAACAAGTTAGATGCTATGTCCTACTTAGGCACAGTGTCTTTCACTTCTCTCTCAGTGCTTTCAGGCTTGCAGTGGTCTTCAGATTTATCTTCAGCTGTATTTAATATGCTTTAAATCTATCAATTATTGTTCCTTTTACTGCTGCATCATTAAGCCCTTGTTCGCCTGTGTGAATTTGCACATCATTTCCAGTTCTCTGCAGAAATAATCCACACTGAATTTTATATTTTTATTTATTTTTAATAGTGATTAAATCAATAACATAAAAGTTATCATTTTAACCATTTTAAGTGCACAGTTCAGTGACATTAAATGCAATCACATTATTGTGCAACCATCACCACCATCAACCACCAGAATTTTTTTATTTTCTCTCCTTAAACTCTGTCCACATTAGACAGCACCTCCCAACTCCTCCTCCCCTAGCTTCTGGCAGCCACCATGCCACTCTCTGTGTATGAAGTTGCCTCCTATAAATACCATGGATGAGTGGAATCACATTGTATGCGTCCTTTTGTAACTGACATTTCACTTGGCGCAATGTCTTCACGGTTTGGCCATGTTTTAGCCTGTGCCAGAGTTTCTTTCATTTTTAAGGCTGAATAGCCATAAGATTTTGTTTGTCCATGCATCTGTTTATGGACACTTGGTTTGCTTCCACGTTTAGGCTATTGTGAATAATGCTGTCATAAATTTGGGTGTACCTCTTTCTCTTCATGTCTGGGCACTTAATTCTTTGGGGTGTGTACCTACAAGTGGAATCGCCACATCACATGGCTGTTCTGTTTGCTCCATGCCCGCTTTGTTTGCCATAATGGATGCACCAATTTTAAATTCCCACCAGCAGTGCCCAAGGGATCCACTTTCTCCACGCTCTCTCCAATATTTCTTCTTTTCTTTCCTTCCTTTTTTGACAGTAGTCAGCTAAAGGATGTGGTTTGCATATCCCTGAGTATCAGTTATGTTTCTTAGGCTGTTGGCCATTTGCACATCTTCTTTGGAAAAATGCCTTTGCAAATCTTTGCCCGCTTTTAAATTGGGTTGTTTGATTTTTGTTGTTCCTGGTGAATTTCATCTTTGCGCATACTGATCATAGTCATCTTAAAAACCACATCCAAAAGTCCCATATGTATAGTGATCTCCTGTCAGTCTAATAGTTATAGATTGAATGTGTACATGCCCCCCCCACACATATAAATTAAAAATCCAAACCCTATGGTGGCTGTGTTTAGAAAAAGGGGTTTAATGGAGAAAATTAAAGTTAGATGTCACAAATGCCCTCCCTGATCCAATAGAAATGGTGCCATTAAAGAAGAGACCAGAGAGATCTTGCTCTTTCTCTCTCCCCTCCCTCTCTCTCGTTCCCTCCCTCTCTCTCCCTTCCTCTCTCTTCTTCTCCCTTTCCCTCTGTCTTTCTCTCTCTCTCCCTCTCTCCCTGCCCCCCACCCGTCTCCCTCTGTCTTTTTCTAAAAGACTCAGCAAGAAGGAGACCATCTACAAGTAGGAAGAAGACCCTCACTGGGAGCCATGCAGGCTAGAACTTGGATCTTGGACTCATCTCCGGAAACGTTGTTTGAGCTCCAGCCTCGTTTTGTTAGGGAGGCCCAAGCCATGCCCCTGCTGTCGATGGCTCATTTCTTCTTGTAGAGTTCATTGTTGAGTGACTCCTTCTCTGGTTCATGGGAGATGTTGCTCGTGACTGACTGTGGAGATGCTGCAATGTGGTAGGTAAGGTTTTCTTCCTTCAGAGAGGATGGATTCATCTGCATTGTGGAAAGAACATTTTACGGCGAACACTACGTATCTCACACAACTATATTCCAAATAGATATCAGCTGTTTCAACACCAGGCTTCAGTCCCTGCAGGCCAGTTATGCCTCTGCCTCACTCCACTCACAAGGATACCCTGCTGGATTTCCACCCAGTACCTGGAACACCTGCTAGGGCCTCTGTCTTGGGGTTTCTGTGCTTTTTATTGAGTGCCGCGGCTGGAAGCTGGGCTTAGCTGGAAAAAGCCTGGCTACATTGGTGCTGAGATTGGGTCATTGGTGGTCCCAGGTCCCTCCCCTGATTTTTCTCCTGCTGGGTGTCCGGAAACACGACTCGGGAAGCCCAGGGCTCTCTCTATTGGCATCTACAGGAAGCTCAAGCCACGATGCCCAGCCAGTGCACAGGGGGACTTTGCCCAGGCTGGTTTTCCCTCCTGCTTGTGCTTAAGCCGTTCAGATCTCCTTGGGAGACTTCACAGAATGCCTTGCTATGGATGAAGCCGCTTGAGGCCTTCTCTGTGTCTGTGTGCAATTCAGAAGCGTCAACACTCAATCCAGATTTGGGCCAGAGCCCATTCCGCCTTTGCAGGCTGACCCCAACCTCAGCCCGCCCTTCTCTGATCCTAACAGGCAAATTCCTCCATGGGAAAATAACCCCAAATGCTCAGCCCACCTCTCTGGACTTTTTCTCTTTCCTGGATGTTGCCTCTGTAAATCCTTGTGGCTATTTAGTTTACTCAAAATTGTTTAGTAAAAAATAAAAAAAAAATCTAATTTATACTAGTTCATACTAGTTGTACTGAGCTGGTTATTGGCCCAAACAACCTTGCCTATACTTTCTGGAAAGTAACTCCATAGACTAGCAGTTTATTTTTTTATATTCTTAAGCCCTGGGATAATGCTTATTTATTTCCAATGATGTCATAATAAAAAAATAGATTAGAAAATGTGATCAACGTCTGGAGTTGTGTAAGTGTGTCACAACACCTTGTGAGGAATAAATCGTTTTGTCAGCCACTGAGATTGTGGAGTCATTTTTAATGTGGTAGCATATGAGTGTGGAGATTAAGGTACTCATAATTAAAAATAAGGACAAATTTCACTTTTGCAGATGATGAAATACTGGACGACCACATGGCATCCTTCCTACTATAGGCAAAGCGCTTTGTGCCACAGCTGATGTCCAGTTTGGATGCTGTGTTCGAGGATACATCGAGGGAGATTCTCCAAATGCTCATGGCACTTGGCTCTGGCTGTTTGGTGAACTTCCGTGAGAACCTTTCCTTTTTAACCACAGCCACATCACCCTGGGACCCACAGAAGGTGAGAGATGTGACTGCGTGAAGCCCACTGCTGGAGCCAGTGCCAGCACACCGCAGGCTGTGACTTCCTGCTCAGCCCTGCCTGGATCAGCCAGATGTGGGGTGACTCACAGACCTGAAAACACCACATACGTTCCTGAGGTCTTGAGTCACCGTGAGGCAGTGCCAGTGGCCAGCCCAGTCCCGGTAGCTCAGGCTTGGCCTCTTCAGGGGACATGGCCAACTCCAGCCCATAATGTCTGCGTCTTTCACCCGAGAGCTTTCTCCAAGGTGGATGCGGCCTTGGTGTGTCCACACAGATTGACTTTACATTCCTGGGAGACTCCCTCCAAAAGAGCCCAATTTTTATATGACTTACACCAACTCATATATATATAAGTTGATATAAATTATATAAAATCAGTTTTTATGTTTTATATGTAGTTATATTACTTGTAGTTGTATGTATAATAACTCACCTATACGTTTTAAAACAGACAATTCATTCCTTAAGACAGGGATGGTGATTCATCCATGAAGAGAACTGAGTAAGGGACAATTAGAAAAACAGACAATCAACACAGAGCAGTGGCCCCAAACTCTACAAAACAGAGCTTCAAACTGCACGGGATTTGGCTCTTTTTATGGCTGGGCGGTATTCCGTTGTGTCCACTCACCCCATGTTCTTCCCCCATTCGCCTGTTGACGGACACTTGGGTTGATTTCCCACTTGGCTGCGGTGAAGAGTGTTGGGGTGAACATGGCAGGGCAGACGTCTCCTTGGCGGCCGGTTTCATTTTCTTTGTGTAAATACCCAGTAGTTGGATTGCTGAATCCTGTGGCGGTTCTGTCTTTATTTTTTGGAGGAAACTCCATGCTGTTTTCAACAGTGTCTTTACGAGTTTGCAAACCCACCGACCATCTGTAAATGTTCCTTCCTCTCCATATCCTTGCAATGCTTGTTTCCTTCCATCCCTTTGATGGCGACCATTCCACCTGGAGCGAGATGGTGATTTATGACAGCATGGATGGATCTGAAGGAAGTTCCGGTGTTCCGTCCCACAATAGCACGGCGGCGGTTAACAGTAAAAGGCTGAGTGCTGCAAAATAGCTAGGAGAAAGACTCTGGAGCATTCTTGCTGCAAAGAGATGATAAAAGCATGTGGGCCTAGGTGTTTTAACTGCTCTGAGAAGCTCCTTATACTACCTGGGTATGTGTTAAAGTATCAGATTGCATCCCATGAATATGTACAGTTGCGTGTCAATTACAAAGGACCTGATTTTTTTTTTTGAGTTGGAGTCTCACTGTCGCCCAGACTGGAGTGCAGTGGCCGCTCCCGGCCACCGCAGCCTCGACCTGCTGGGCTCTGGCGATCCTTCCGCCTCAGGCTTCCGAGTAGCTGGAACTATAGGCGCACGCTACCATGCCCGGCTAATTTTTTTGATTTATTGTAGAGATGAGGTCTCGCTGCTCAGGCGGGCCTCGAACCCGCGGGCTCAGGCGATCCGCTCACCTCAGCCTCCCAAAGGCGTGGGATTACAGGCTGAGCCACCGAGTCTGGCAAGGACCTGATTTTTAATGTAAAGGAAAAGTTACACGAAGCTTTTTTTTTATTAAACATATTTTTATTTTAAAATTGTAGGGTATAGTTAAGGGTTAAGTATACAAATATGTGTTGTTGATAATGAGTGTCCCTCCTGTCCCCAGACAGATATTGACAACCATTAATCCCACCACCCGTGCCCTCCCTGCCCCACCCCCATAGATTTCCACCACTGTCAATCTTTTTCTTATAGTACTACGATAGATGTTCAGGATCCACTTATGAGTGAGAACATGTGATACTCAGATCTTTGTTGCTGTGAAAGATCACTCAGTATTATAGGCTCTAGTTCCATCCAGGTTGCTGCGAAATTCATGATTTTGTTCTTTTTTCTGGCTGCATAGTATTCCATGTCCCATGCTCATGGATTGGAAGAATCAACATTGTGAAGATGTCCATCCTACCTAAGGCAATCTACAGATTTATTGCAATACCGATCAAATTACCAGCAACATTCTTCTCAGAGCTAGAAAACACAATACAGGAATTCATATGGAAACACAAACGACCAAGAATAGCCAGAACAATCCTCAGCAAAACAAAACAAAACAAAGCAGGTGGTATCACATTACCAGACTTCAAACTTTACTATAAAGCTACAATAATCAAAACAGCTTGGTATTGGTACAGGAACAGGCATATATACCAATGGAATAGAATTGAGATTCCAGAAGCAAAACCTCAATTTCTCAACCAACTTATCTTCGACAAAGCCTCCACCACCTACCACTGGGGAGAGGAGAACCTATTCAGCAAATGGTGCTGGGAAAACTGGCTGACCATGTGCTGGGAAAACTGGCTGACCACATGCAGAAGACTGAAACAGGACCCCCATCTATCCCCATACACAAAACTGAATTCTAAATGGATCAGAGACCTAAATGTAAAACCTCAAACCATAAGAACCTTAGAAAATGCAGGACCCACCCTTATGGAAATCGGAACTGGCATCCAATTCCTGAACAAAACCCAAAACGCACGGGCCATAAGAGATAAGATAGACAAGTGGGACCTCATTAAACTCATGAATCTTTTCAAAGGATGTTACCGGCATGATATAAAAATCTGCTAGGCGAAAACTGAAGGTGTTATGCTGTAAAACCAACGTAAATGTCAATTTGAATATTTTTTTGAGAAGATGTCCTGCAATTGAAAAAAAAGCAGAAGCTTGATTTCAATGAGTTCACAATAAATGCGATGTAAGAAAGTAGAGACAAAGAAAGTGGTTTATTATTTAAAGAAGAGTCTCTAAGAATGTAAGCCATATCAAAAGCAACTCAATTCCTGCCCCCATGAAACTGACTGTCAAATGTTTCACTCTTCAATAAAAATATGAAAGTTGCATTTATAATTTTACATTTTTCCAGTAGCCAAATTAAAGGTAGAAATTGGTGAGATTAGGCTAGGCATGGTGGGTCACTCCTGTCAGCCCAGCATTTTGGGAGACCAAGGCAGGAGAATCACTGAGCCCAGGATTTGGAGGCCAGCCTAGGCAACATAGTGAGACCTGTCTCGTTAACAATCAGGTGTGGTGTATGGCAGCACGTTCTATAGTCCCAGTTACTTGGGAGGCTGAGATGGAAGGATTGCTTGAGCCCTGGAGGTTGAGGCTACGGTGAGCAGTGATTGTGTCATTGCACTTCAGCCTGGGTGACAGAGTGAGACACTGATTCAAAAAACCAAAAAATAGAAAGAAAAAGAAACTGGTAGAATTTAAATAGCATATTTTACTTAACCTACTATTTCAAAAATATGATCATTTGAACATATAATTAATGTAGACTATTTTACACATTTTTTATGATAAATCTGTAAACGCTGGTGTGTACTTGAACTCACAACATCTCAATTCAGACTAGCGAAATTTCAAGTGCTCAGCAGGTATCTGCGTACAGTAGGGACAACTGTGAGCAGCTAAGATATACAGATTCTCAAAGCAGGCAAAGTATACTCAGTGAAAAACAAAGTCAATCTATTAATACATTTGGTTCCAAAGGAGCAGAAAACCTTTATCAATTTGCTTGTGGGCTAAATGGAAGAATTAATCTGGGAAAACTCTGGGGAGTAAGTTGACTTTTAGATGCTAGATAATGGCTAATTGCCTGCCATGTTTCAGAAATGAGATACTGTCACTTATAACCTCCAGAAGATGGATGTGTGGATTATTCAAGTAAAGCGATGTCGGTGGGGGGTTTTGCATTGATTTCACAATAGACTGAAATTTGTCATTTATGTACATTTGAAGCTTTACCTGCACGGTGTAAGTGCTGTGTTTTCCACAATAAATGAGCATCCCATCATTGCCTCTGATGGTCCC
Source organism: Carlito syrichta (assembly GCF_000164805.1). Classification (NCBI taxonomy): domain Eukaryota; kingdom Metazoa; phylum Chordata; class Mammalia; order Primates; family Tarsiidae; genus Carlito; species Carlito syrichta. The sequence continues at coordinate 487,855 of NW_007249740.1, forward strand.
TGGCAGCTCATGTAGGTTTTGTCTAATCTAAGTTGCTGTGAATACTGTTTGTGCTGATTATTCTGAACTGTTCAATGTGCTTTATGTGTATGGAAGCATCGCTATGTATGCCATTAATATGTGCAATTATTATCTGTCAATTAAAAAAAAAGACTCTACAGCTCCAGCTTTGAAATATATCCCAGTATTTCCAAAGTATATCTAGGGAAGTAACTGACATTGTTTAGTTACCTTCAAATGTAAGTGCCAGAGGTTGAATGCCACCCAAAGTGTGCTAAACACTTTATAAGCAGCACAAATTAAGAGTTCTGAGCAAGAAGTGTGAGACGGAGTGGATTCCAAAATACACATCAGTTGTGCATAGCATGTGCATCCCTGAGAGTGAGGCGATCTGAATCCAAAGAGATGGTGTTGGTGAGGTTAGCACATGTGAGGACCCTCGATCTGGAATTGTGTATTGTAAAGACTACGTCTCTGTGTGAGAAATTGGTGCGTGTCCTCTGGAAATTATTCCAATATTCCTTTGAAGTTTCTAGGAATCAGCTTCGGAAAGCACAAGTGATATCAGTTTAATATCATCAGGTTTACTAAGTAGAAATCGAGAACTTCCACGGGACGTACTTATACTAAGAAAAACTATTCACTGTGCATCTGAAATGCTCATTGAACTGGGTGTCATATATTTTCTCCAGCAACCTATATTAACCCCAAGTCTTTTGGAAACAGCTGGCAAAGGGGTTTTCCCCGTCATGTTCCCAATCTTGAAGGCATTCCCCTGGGAGATGGCAAAGGAGGACGCATGCCACTGCAGCTGGTCTGGTCTTTTCCCTCTGCAGCCTCCAGCCAGGCCACGCGTGTCAGTTCAGCTGCTTCCTGGGATCCGAGTCAATGGTATGGGCTGGGCAGTCCAGATCACCTCCAACTCTAGCTTCTGCTTTGTGGGGCGCTTAAGAGTGCCCTGCTCACTTCTCCAAGTCGGAGGGACCTTCCCGGGAGGGAATCTTCCCTTGCTGCTCCTTCCTGGGTCTCCAGGAGACCTCCCCAAGGACTAGACTCCCTTGTGGTCACACGATCATGATTCAGTGCCCCCGTCACGGCTGCTCCATCAGTCCTGACATGCCACCCTCTCGATAGCCAAGGGAACTATCTTTGTTTCTTGTTCCAGAAGGACAACCAGAAACTATTTTTCATAAGATCATGGGATACTTTTAGAATATCTCAGTCTGTGTGAAAATTGGCACCTTGTGTGGAAAGTGACAGCACCTTGTTCAATAAGAAAGAAATGCTGTACTCCAGGGGAAAAAAATAAAAATGAAACTTTGGAGTTAAAATATGCTATTACCATTCAATTTGTTCTCCCCAGAGGATGTTTCGAGCAGCAGGGAACCAGGAACCAAGTATCTTTTTGCATGTTGTCTGGTAATATTTCTTCATCTCCTCTACGTATTTTAATGTAATCAGTACCGCTCACATCTGCATAGCAATCAAATTACCAAGTCAACAGAACCCAATGAAATGCTGAAGAGCCAAATAATCAAATTCAGGCTAATATTAATTGCTGTGCTTTCTGCACCTGGATTCAGAGAAGGAAAGGAAACAGAAGGAGGAAGGCAGTAAGAGAGAAGCTACATCCACTAACCATGACATGCGCGTTATCATGTCCTCCGAGGTTGGCCAAATGCATTTCCTTTCAGGCTTACCTTGAATTCTTTAACCTGGAAATATTAGCGTGTCTTTGTTGTCTGTGCCGAGTCTGTGGCTGTCCACAGATGGTCTTTTATATGAAGAATGACCTCCTGTAATATGGAGATGACCACTGTTGGGCAAGAGGGGACGTGCTCACGACAAGTCGCGTGGTGCCCATCGAATAAATTACGTTTTGTTTGTTAGTGAAGAATAAGTCACAGCAAGGTAGAGTAGGAACAGTTATACATTCTTAATTCAATTCTCGTTTTTCTAATTCACATTATTTGACTCTGCATGCCATGTCTCAATTTCTTCATTTGAAACTATAGCATTAACAACAACTCAGCTTTATTCAGTAAAATTAAATATTGCATATTAAATATGTTACTATTAAATAACAAAGTGTTTATAAGTTGTAAGATAGTGAATAAATAGTTTGCTGGTGGAGAGGAGTTAATTTTTTAAAGCTACAAAAAGCACATACATAAAAAATGCATTATAAGCATTATGCAAATATTGTTTAAACCATCATTTATGGCATGGGATAGAGTAGAAAATGAGAAATTAGATAAGTTCAGATATGCAGAATATGGTATTATCTTTCAGCATTAATTTTTGTATTTGTAAAGGGAAGTAATAGTTAACTTAGAGGGTTAAGGTGAGAATTCAATAAAAGAAATGTAAAGTTATTCAATAAAGTTCCTTCTTAATAAATTAGTTATTTAATAAAGTTCCTCATAAATAAAGCACAGAGAAAAGTTTAATTAATACTCATTCTTGCTCTCTATAGAGATTTACAAGAGTTGAACAAGATTTTAACACATACCAATCAGGCTATTTTTTTCTTGTTATTCAAGTATAAATTTGGGTTGTGAATTTCATACATCCTCATCGTATCACTGGATGAATGTTGACGTAAGATCAACTGGCGCAACCAACATGAAGATAAAGATGGAAAACATTTCCATCTTTAAAGATGGAAGAAGTGCACCTGTTTCTAGCAAATAACTCCCCAGGGAGAACCACCGCTTTGACCTCGCTCACCATAGACAAGCTTTGTTGTTTTTGAATTGTGTGTAGTGTGGACGCTGTGTCTGTTTTCTTTCATCTAACATCATGTATGCACGATTCATTTATATAAATTCATTTGCAAAATGGTTGTCATATTTTAAGGATTCCACATGGAAAGAAGGGGGAAACTGATTTGCAAACATAGAAAATTCTAAGGACAATTTGCCGAGTAACTAACACACCAGATGACTAAAATATGGGGAATATGCATAGAAGAAGCAGATACAGCTTAGATGACAGCAAAAGGCAAAATGCTGATGAAATGCCAGCTTAAGGAATGTGCCATCTGCCCTTTTTTAAAAATTAAGAAACAGATCATCATTTGAGAATTTTGAACAGTGAATTAACATGAATTTTGAAAAGTGAATTTACATGATTTTAACTGTATTAAAGAAAAATTAATCACTGTATTGTGAGCATGATCGAAGAATCTGAGATAAGAAAGTTAGTCAAAAGTCTATTGAAACATGCCCCCACAAAGATAAAATTCACCAGAGCCAGGAGTGTAATAAGATAAATGAAAATAAAAGTGTGCCTTTGTAAAATTTCATAATCACATTTTCATGGAAAAGGGCATATGGAAGAGGAAAAAATACAAGATTTTATGACTTCCCCCAATCCTAATTGGGTCACGTTGCTCACAGTGATGGCATTCATTTTCATCGTTAAAATACTTTCATTTTTGGAAGGAAAACATTTTCATTTCGTATGAAAAATAGTTGAAAACAAGCAGGAATTTTACCTGACACTCTTCAAAAGATAAAACGGCCGAAATGGCAGAAGCATCACTGGCCACTGGTTGCAGGGGTTTGGGGAGAAGGAGCTGGAATGGATTAAGTGCAGGAAGATACAGATGTATAGATGGGGAGAGGGAGGTGGAGGGAGAAGAGGAGAGAGGGTAAGAGAGAGGAACAAAAAGAGGGGGAAGGAGAGAGAGGAGAGAGAGAGAGAAGGGGGAGAGAGGGAGGTAGAGAGAGAAAGGCGTGAGAAAAATAAAGGGAGAGAGAGGGGAAGAGAGAGAGGAGAGAGAACGATGGGGGTTAAGGGGAAAGAGAGAGAGAGAGAAAGAGAGAGAGGTCGAACTATTCTGTATGGTTTCACAATGGTGAAATTCATAACATCATGCATTGTCAAAATGCATACTTTAGAGCAAAAATAATGAAATCTAATGTGTACAACCAAAACAACCAGACAACTGTAAGGTCCAGGGATTCCTGGATGCAACACAGACTGGGACAAGAAAATTTAATTTTATAACAAATGTATGAGATAACTGCATTGAAGGGGATGGGTGAAAAGGTGACTCACCCAAACAACTCTGAAAATGAGTGGAGACTCTAAGTGTACATAAGCACTGTAGTCTAGCTGATAACGTTGTCTCCCAAGGGGAATGGGATTTAACAGTTTGGAAACTACACCCATGGGTGCCTGAACCAAGCACTGAAGGAGATGGGTAGCAGGTGGCTGGATGTGGATGACCACTGTCTGTGTAGGAGGTTACAGATCAGGAAGGGGAATAGGCTGGAATGACCCATGGGATCATAGAATACAGTTGTAGACAATGGAATGGTTAGTACACAGTCTATTGCAATATGCCAAAAATAAAGGCAAAATTCACCAGGACCTAGAACGCTTTATCCTAGTGCAAGCATGCCCACCCACACCAACATGGAGTGGGCAAAGAAGAATAGTGCCTGACTTTATGCCACTGGAAATCGCAAGCCCTGACACCTCTTCAAGGCGATAATCAATGGTGCCATTTACACTGGGGGAAAGGGCATTGGCTGTAGCACACCATATCCCACCCTTTCATAGATCCTTCTCCCACCAGAGCCTATGGGTCAAAAGCACCTGCTTGGTTGTGTGGCGAGGGGAGAGCAAGGCTAGCAGTATTTCTTCTCTAATCAGAATCTTGTGAGGCCCTGTTGTTAACTCTTGGAATCGTACATATTTCCCAAGCAGACAGACAAGCCGAATTCAAATTCTTGGATAAAATAAATTTTATATTCAAGCAATCATTGCTTTGTTCATGGACAATTTCATCAATGATTTATGAAATATTCATCTCCACTTTGAAATCTGAGTCATTTCAATGTAAATGTAGAATTTAGAACCTCCTGAATCTTATTTTGTGTCAAATATACTCACCTCGGGGACTAACATTTAGCCCCTCCATTTTTTTTTTTTTTATTAAACTCAACTCACGCTTAGGGTCCTCTCTTTCAGCATACGAGGGAAGCCCTGGACAGACTTGGACAAACCATGTGTCAGTGCTTGGGGAAAAGGCAGGACAAATCATCCCCCTTTCCCTCCCTCTCTGTTCCTCTGTATTTCTCCCTCCATCCCTCCCTCCCCTCCTCTCTTTGCTCTCCTCTCTCTCTCTCCAGATGCCTCTCCCCAAAGTGTCCCCATCCAGCACTACTGCCTCACCAATGGCCTCATGAGTCTCCCTTGGCCTGCCCCCTCTTCTCCTCTTAGGCACAAAGCCACGGTGACTGAGGTCAGCCTTTTGAATGTCATGCAACTGACTTCTGGCTTCCCACTGCTGCCCATAAGCCATCATTAGCCCCGTCACTAAGTGAAACTGACCTAAGCGATTGCAGTACATTGATGTGCACATTCAGGGAGACATTTACTCCTTGCTGGGACGGATCTGTTCTACTTTCTCCCAACATCGCCTCACAAAGTGACGGGCGATGTCACAACTTCGAGGGTGAAGAGAACCAGAGGTATTTGCTCGTGATGATTCAGGAAATAGCCATCCAAGACCTTATTCTGAAGTATTTTATTTTCAGCTTTTATCACTTCAAACCCACCCAGAAGTAGTAGAAAGATGATAACAAACACTCAAATATGCATCATCTGGCACCTACGTTTCCCAATCCTGTTTGACAATTATACTTCATACTTTTATTTTTCCTTCTTCCTTCCCTACCTCCCTCTGTCCCTTCATTCTTTCTTCTTTTCTTTCTTTTTTTTCTAATTTTGTCCTGTTGTTGGAGTATTTACGAACAAATGTGAGCAGCATGTCATGTAACCCACACTTTAGTATCCATCTCTAATTGAAAAAGATATGCTATATGCCAGGTTTGTTTAACAAGCGTATCAATGTCATGCATAAGATAAGTTTTTAAAAAAGGATTCTTAAAGTCAGTTACAAACCTAAGGTTGCCCATATTTAAGTGCTTTAATCATCTCAAATAAAGACATTTAAAAAATATTTGGTTTATATGAACCCAAATCCAAAATGGTCTCAACACTAATCCTTATTTCATTTCATGGACCTCAAAATTATCAACCAAGGAGTAATCTACTTTCTTCTTATTGATATCTAGTACTCAGTGACAAGATGCGAGAATAATTTTAGAAACTGTGTTTGCGTCTTTCTTCTTCTAGACTTGTGCTTGAGGAAACGTAAAACAGTGCAATTTATAATAGGGTATCTTTACCTTATCACACCTGTTACTTCTGAGATTGCATTTTTCTTTTATTTTTTACTTTAAAATAAATAGTCTAGGTTATAATTTAATTTATAAAATAGATTTTAGAAGTGACTTAAAAAGAAAGATGGAAGAGAGGGATATATAATTGAAGACAAAAGTGATAAGAAAGGAATAGACATGTATTGAATGAATCAATATGTATTGAAAATGTTTCGCTGCCATAGTGGAAAAAATTAACAAATTTTGTGAAAAAAATTTATGTGAGAAAAGTTAAAAAGATGTTAAGACTGTTTCCTGAGATACACAGAGTTATATATTAGTTAAAACTTGAGATATTGAAAAATAAATAGAGGTGGTCTCCAACTTACAATGATTCCACTTACAAATTTTCTGCTTTAATAGGATGCAAAAGGGGCATGCATTTAGTAGAAGCCATACTTCAGACTTTGACTGTTGACCTTCTCCAGGCCTAGTGACTCATGGTAGGACGTTCCCTGTGATGCCAGGGCAGACACTGCAGCTCCCTGTCAGTCCCAAGGTCACCAGGGTCAACACCAAAACTCTACCGTGCGCTGTGTGACCAGCTGATCGTGCTCAACTGTAGGCGAATGTCAGTATCTGGACATGTCAATGGCAGGCTAGACTAAGCTCTGATGGCCAGCAGGTAATGTTCATTGAATTGTGCTCTTTACCTACACTATTTTCAACTTTCAATGGGCTTGTCTGGACGTCACCCCATGGTGAGTCAAGGAGCATCTGTATTCGGGTTTAGACCTTAGATCTGTCAAGTAGAAAATGCCACTTGATCTCTTTAAATACCACTTCTTTATATAAAATGGAGATGGTAAATGTCCTCGTCTCAAGTGGTGCCTGCTGACTCCAAGTGAGATAATTCATGTACTCAACTGTCAGATCATAACGTTTGGCGAGTGAAGCCACTGGGGTCCCTGCTGTGCTCTTTGCTGTCTGCAGTCATCAGGGTTAATTTTCAAAACTTACAACAACTAGTAGCTGCCATCAAACAGGCAGGGAGCGGGGCTTTTGCAATGCAAGTCTCACATGTTCACCTGTGACTTGACAGCTTTGAGGCTTCAGTTCCTAGAAGCTCATGATAACTGCATCCAGATCTCTTCCAGGTCACTTGTTTTGTAAACATCTGCCATGGTTTTTCCTTGGAGCACCAAGGAGAAGGAGGACCTGCCCTTGGAGCCAGGGTTTTGAAATTCTCTTTGTGTGGTCAGTTACCGGGTAGGAGGGGGTGAGAATCTAGTGGTTGTCATGAGTCTTCTCAACGCATTCTCCAGCAAGGCAAGGAATGAGATTGGGATTGGAAGAAACAAAGGCTCGGCTGGCCTAGTCACTGCCTCAAAGGGGAGACTATGCACACTTGGCAGACGGCAGTGTCCATGGGCCCTGGGAATTCCTGAACAGATGCCTCTCCAGCCCCCTGGGAAAGTCCTCCAGACCTCCTTGCCAGCAGCGCCCTGGTCCCTTCAAGAATCAGATGGCACTGTGAGATCCATCTCTAGGAAGACGTCTAGCAGGGCTCTTCAAGGCTGTGGCTGACTTGATCAGAGACTGACAGGGTTGAACCCATGCAAGGTGGCAGTGGTTCCCAACTGGGTCTACAGACTCCGTCACATCCCAGACAGCCATTTTGTAAGTACATGTAGACAAATGCATTCTAAAGTTTACAGGGAAGACAAGAGTCCTAGAATAGCAAACATGATGTTGAAGAAGAACAGCGCTGAAGGATCTTAGAACATCAAAAGGCCACAGAGAAGAGTCCCTGAAAAAATATCAAGGCATTGGGCTTAATAAAACTAAAAACTTCTGCTCTGTCAAAGGTTCTGTTAAGAGAATGGAGAGACAAGCCACAGACTTGCAGAAAATATCCATAAAACACATACGACAAGGAATCTGTGTACAAACTAATAAAGAACCCTTGAGACTCGACAATAAAAAAATCAGCAATTCACTTACAAAGTAGTCAAAAGATCTGAAAGACACCACACTAAAGGCCGTATACAGATGGCAAATCAGCATACAAAAGATGCCTGAAGTCATTTGTCAATAAAATTAAAACAGTGACAAACCCATACACCCACATTAAGACCCGTGGCATCCAAAAAACTGACAACCCCGGATGCTGGTGTAGAGAAGCCATGGGAACTGGTAGGCGTTGTCGGCAGAAATGAAAAACGATGCCATCCTTTGGAAGACAGCTTGCTGGCTTCCTACAAAGCTAAGTATTTTCTCACCATGCCCTCCACCAGTCATGCTCCTTGGTATTTACCCGACCTGTTTAAAAACTCGTGTTCACACAAATCCCCGCACACCATGGAGTAGATTGGCTTCATTTATGATCACCTCGAACTGGAAGGAACCAAGATGTTCTTGGAAAGCAAATGGGTTAACAAACATGAACCGTGGTACGTCTGGACACCAAAATATCCATTCGGCTCAAACAACACATAAGGGATCAAGCCACACAAAACCACGGAACTATCTGAAATGCATGTGGCTAATGAAAGAAGGAAAGCTGGAAGCCTTACATACAGTATGATTCTGGTGAGGTGACATTCTGGAATATTCAAAACTGTAGGGAGAATGGAATCCTCCTGGGGTCTTGGCCCTTACCCTGGCCAATTTAGGTGCTGGAACAAGTGTGAAATGGGAGTAGCCATTGCCGGGAACAGCATTCCACGTGGAAATAAGTTAGACCCAGTAGGTGTCTTATGTGACTCTCAACTCCCTGAAGGTTCTAGTAAAAGTTCTTCCCATCTGGGCATGGTGGCTCATGTCTATAATCCCAGCACTCTGGGAGGCTGAGGTGAGAGGATTGCTGGAGGCCAGGAGTCTAATTAAGACCAGCCTGGGAAACATAGCAAGACTCTGTCTCTATTTAAGAAAACAAATAAATAATACATAATCAAGCAGATAAAAAATAGGCTTTAAAAAAACCAAAATATATATATTTTAAAGTCCTTCCCGTATAAACTCTGTAAGTCCAAGGCCCAAGGACTCATTGCATTTAGGTGAGATTGAATTTGGTCATGCTAATGCTGACGTTCCTATATTCCAGCTGTGCCATTCTAGGAGCTCCAATTCCATTCAGCATCTCTGTCAGCAATTCCAGAAAGTTCCACGCTGTCACGGTTGCTCAGCTCGGCCCCACTTGCTGCTGTCCAGTGTGAACCGCATGTCCAAGTCAAGGAAATCGTTTTATTCTGGCCCTGAAACAGCAGATGCTGAGTGCAGGCCCAAGTAGAAACAAGGTCTCCTTCCCTCGGCGCTCGGGCTGGGGCTGTGTTTCCTGCCCCCGTGGCGTCATCGGCTGGTGCTCCTTGACCTCACACCCGGCTCTCCTCTAGAGAAGAAAACCCCTGAAGGTGAGCTTGTGGAGAAATGACCAGTTCAGCTTCACAGTCATCTAAATGCTGCATTCTCGATGGAAATCAACTGGGCAACGGCAACAATATAGGAAGAGAATAATAAATAAAAAACATCTGCATTTAATTATTACTTTATCGACAGTATTACTCATAATGGCTTCCGTTATAGCAGCCATGTGCTCACATGCACATTTTTCATGTAGTATCATATTCAATGGTAAGACTCTTGGATCTGCTCAATATTTGCAGATTGCTTCATTCAGCTTTGTGTTATTTTATTAGACACTATCACATTCACACAACAATCTCTGGATGTTAGGCACTTCTGGTCTACAAAGATCACACACCTGAAATCGCTTGTGTGTGTGAAATCAATTGTGCAAACTTCTTTGTTGTTCCAAATGTGCACATTCCCCGACAGGGGCATACGTGTTGCTAATGTGGCTTAGAGAACATGTTCCTCCATAAACTTGCTTGGAGATGGCTTATCCACATCACGTGACGCCAGGTATTGCATATTAGAGAACTGGGATAGTGACTTTTTATTAGTGCACTGTATGGTTATGTATGGTGTAAGTGAGCAAACACCCTCACTGTTTTGAAAAAGGTATTTATGGCCTAAAGTCAACCACTTTTCAAATGTTCTAAGCAGAGTTCATCTTTTTCTGTCTGTCCTACATTTTAATTTTCTGTCTGCTCTTTTAATCCTAGCTAATTAGGGATTTCACTGCCATGCAATGCTTGGCCCTTAAGCTGAGCTTGTAATTACAAGGAAGACGCAGTGTTCCGTAATTGCAGATTGTGGGCTAATTGGTAATTCCTCATGCAGCGTTTTTCCTGAAGATGTTTTACTCTGCGGTTGTTAACTCCCTTCCCGGTACTCAGAATGAACCATTTGTGAGATATTCCTCCCTCAGAACACTAGGTAAGAAATCCTACTGCCTTGATAGCTTGGATTATCTCAGAGAGAAGGGGAAATGGGGAAGGTCTTGGGATGAAAGGTTCTTCTTCTCTCTTCAAGAACAAATTTTTCCTTGCTCCTTTTATCTCACACATCTATTCATAATGAATTTGGAACAACCCAATGATTTATGGATCAAAGATCATATTGGGCACCTAAACTATCTTGCATAGAATTAATTATCTTTCTACCAACATTGATTTTCAGAGAAAGAGAGAGAGAGGGGGAGAGAGGGAGAGAGGGAGAAAGAGAGAGAGAGAGGAGAGAGAGAAGAGGTATATGTTGGTCTGATTTTCTCAAATTACCATCAACAAGGTTTGGGCATTGAAAAATGACTTTTTTCTCGAATCAAGAAAATTCAATATATCTTGCATTAATCTTATCTCTATATCTCTCCACCAAGCTGTTCACCAAATTCCTCACAGATCTCATCACGTGCCTACTCAAGAGTAACCCTTGACTTCACACTCTTTTTTGCCCCCAAGTCCAGCCGTGAATACGTTTCCACCCATGCCCGCCCCGCCCCACGAGGCACATGCCTCCTTCCTGCCTTCACTGCTTCTCTCAAAATCAAAGCACTCTCATTTCATAACCATTTTTTTGTGTGCCAAAACTCTTTAACATGCTTATGGAACTAATTTTTCATTACAAAATTCTTTATGTCACCCCAAAGAAAATTTGTGTTAAATATCCACTCCCTGAATATCTTCCAGAGGCATCTATAGGTCATAACTGTCATGATTAAGTACAACTTTTAGAAACGTGATAATAAGTGATTGTTTAAAATAACAGTGAGCCCTGGTGGGAGGGGGAGACAGTTGAAAACGACCTGCTGGTTACAATGTTTCCTATGAGGGGGAGGGGAATGCCAGAAGCCCAGACCTCACCATTAGGAGATGTACATTGGGACAAACCTGCCCATACACCCCCTTTCATCTGAAATTAAATTAAATTAAAAAAATAACAGTGATGTCCATATCACCCTCTGCATCTGTGTGGGGTTAGCGAGTTCAGTCTTGTTCATAGATTTTTCAGCCAACAATGCACCTTAAAGCGCTGAGAGCATTTCGTGAATGTGGACATGTGGTCATCGGTGCTATGTCGGGATTATCTGTGCTGTCTTGAGTCCAGTTTACCTACTAAGATTGCTAAAGCACCACTTCTAACATGATTTTAAGCAATTGTTTAGGCCAGTAAAAAAAAACAACAACGAAATGTAAGTCTATGTTGAACTTTTTGTGACTTTCTGAGTGCCAGAAAACACACCCAATGAAAAGGTCTGAGAGTTGCGAACTCCGGATGTGGGGGATGACATACGCTCTCACGTGGCACACACAAAAGCTAAAGGAGGTGAAATGCTAACCACACTATCGTTAATGTCGTCAGAGAAAAAAATATCCTCTCTCTGCCATCTCTCACTCCACATTTATTTTTCAGAATCACCTTATCTCTCGGAGTGGGCTGGAGGGGAGGGACCCTGTAGCTGAGAGAGATGGCCCCAGCCTCATTTGATTGCTGGGAATCATCCAAGAGCACAGCTGGAACTGGTGTCTCAGCATGGAGGAAATTCTCTCCAATTAAAAAAAAAAAGAAGTGGGAGGCCAGGTGTAGTGGCTCACACCTATAATCTCAGCACTTTGGGAGGCGGAGGCGAGAGGATTGCCTGACCCGAGAGGTTTGAGACACAGCCTGGGTAACATGGGAAGACCGCATCTCTACAATAAATCAAAAAATTAGCTGGGCGTGGTGGCACATGCCTGTGGTTCCAGCTACTTGGAAGGCTGAGGTGGAAGGACCACCTGAGCCCAACAGGTCGAGGCTGTAGCAGCCGTGAGCGTGCCCCTGCACTCCAGCCTGGGTGACAGTGAGACGCTGCCTCAAAATAAATAAATGCACAAAAATAAAAATGCAAATAGAAATGAGAGACGTGTGTATCAGTGAGAGTGAGAATGGGAAAGAGTTACCGGAAAAGGGGAAAGCGTGGAAGACCCCATTAGAACAGAGGTTGCATGCTTTTTGGAGAAGAGCCAGGTGTCACCTACCGAGTCTTTACAGGACACCTCTCTGTCCCTGCGTCCAGCTGTGCCCCTGCAGCCGGAAAGGCGCATAGACCATTCGGGGAGGAGTCACCAGCGCGCTGCGTTCTGGGAAGCAGTTCACAAGGGGGTGGATGTGCCGGATTCGGCCCTCGCCCTGTAGTTTGCAGTCCTCGTCCAGAAGGCTGGATGGACGTGTGACCGCCGGAGACCGCAGGGCCCCCCGGGGTTGGGGACCAGGACGCCAGCACAAAAGCCGTTTGCAGGCTGAGCGAATCTCTCCAGCCACGCGAAGACAGCAGCGGGGCCAAGGCAGTGGCCAGACAGAACTGCCTCGGGGCCGTGCTTCTCCTAGCTGCTCTGGAGGAACGCTGACATCTGTTTTATTTTTGTTTTTATATTTTAAGGCACGGGCTCTCACTCTGTCACCCAGCTGGAGGGCAATGGCGTGACCGTAGCTCACTGAAGCCTGGAATGCCTGGGCTCAAGCCATCCTCCTACTGCAGCCTCCCAGGGAGCTGGGAGATGGCGCCAGCCTCAGCTGATTGCAGGGAATCATCCAAGGGCACAGCTGGAACTGGTGTCTCAGCAGTAGTTGGCTAATTTCTTCTTTCTTTCCTGCTTTTCCTCTTCCTCCCTCCCTCCCTTCCTTTCTGTTTCTTTCCTCCCTCCCTCCTGTCCCCCTTCCTTCCTTTCTTTGTCTTCTTGTTTTCTTTGCCTAGGCTATGTTGCCTAGGCTGGTCTTGAACACCCGAGACTTCATAAGACCTCGATTTTGTATGAAGGAAAAACAAGCTGTGCTGCCGCACCTCTCTCTAATTCCAGGAATCAACAATCCAAGCTATACCACGGGTTGGAAAGTGCTGTCTGGAAAACCTTTCGAGGGAGTCAGGGATAAGGAATTCTGGGTATCAGCACGAAGCATTGCCACAGACGTCGGCTGCTTCATTGAATCAACGGTTCTTCGTAAACCACGCCACTTGATCAACAGGCAAAGCCACAGCCACTGGGGAAGTCATAGGAAACCCGTCCGGTGGGGTCAAGAGCCAAGTACCAGATGAGGACGGAGTTCCCATGGGTATTTTCAGCACGTGTGAAGAAGCGTGTGAGCGCGTTATGGGCTGTGAGGTCTGGCCAAGCCTCTGCGTCCCTCTGATCTAAGTGGGTTTCACCTCCCACAGAAGGAAGCAAGAGGGGCCGCCTGCCCGTCTTCCGCCTGGGCCCCACTCAGATCCTGCGAAGGACAACTTGGCCGTGACTTCTCACTCGTACGATTCCAGGCGTGACGCTCTGGGTGGCAGCAATAGCGTCCCAGAACTTTCTAAGGAAAGAACCATGGGCTCTTCTGCCGACCCACCAGGTCAGGGTCTGTCTGGCCAGAGATCCCAGGGCACAGGGGCCGTGATACCCCCAGAAGCTCCGCTCTGTGGCCCTGCCTCCATTTCCCTGAGAAGGAAAGCACTGTTGCCATTTGGCTTCACGTCACCGTTTTTTGTAAAAGTCATCACCGCCTTTGCGTGCTTTGGTCATGCTGGCTAATAATTCCAGGTCTGGCCTCTAAATGTCATTCAGAAGATCTGCTCAGAAAATCGCAGTGAAGAATATTGAATTATGAGGACGGTTCCATTCACTGCATGTCTCCCAACTCTAAGAGGTTTATTTTTAGATGAATAATTGCATCCTTTGTACTGAGAACAAATTAATAACCACTCGCATTTAGCAATTTCAATTTCACTATTGGAAGGGCTCATGTACCCAGTCAGAGGGGAATATCGCAGTGACAATTAGTTAAAATTTAGCTGGCCTTGTGGAAAAAAAATCTGCATTCCAAGGGCAGTTGTTAAATGAGGACATTTGGGTTACTAGGCAAATATTAAATTAGATGAGTTTGCAGAAACCATAAACATGTTATTCCAGAGCCCTACAAGAAGATAATAGAAGTAATAACAAATAGGCTTTGAAATCACATTTTAATTAGACAAACTGTTTTACACAGAAACCCTGACACAGCACCAGCACTGGGGCCATGAAGCAAGTTAAACATATAGACATGGGCCAGGCTATTTGGAAATAAAAATGTGCCACTTAATAAGCATTTTTGCTCAAAATAACGACTTCCATAAATCATCATAACTAGAATAATATTGAATTGGGAATATGCCCTATTTGACTTTATTATTATTTCATATTATCTCTGGGTACCGTAACAAAGTTCCATTTTATAGACGTGCTTTTCAATAATATGAAAATGTAATAAACTGAAAAGTTCATCATCAGAATACTTGACTCACCATTTCAGAGATGACGGGAGCAGGGCTGCGGGTGCAGGGACCCGGGGCGCAGTGGAAGCCATCACTGCGCTCCTTCCGTGTGTGCCTGGGACTGACTTCTGCAAATGCATGTGGTTTACACTCATAACCTTTTAAAGCACGCATCTCCTTTCCTTAGGGAGGACTGGCCGTCCTTATCCACAAAGCACCTCTCAGTCTGGTGTGCTTGGGTCTGCAGGGGATTTCGTGGCATTCCCACCATCCTTCTTCTGCAGGTTTTCTGTCACCTTAGGGGGGTGGAATCAGTCTTGGGAGGACAGTTCACCTTGTCGCCTGACAAAAAGGCAGGGACCTCCCCACCTGCACTAATTATGGGTCTCAGGCAGCCCCAGTCAACACGAAGCCCCCTTGTACAGGCTGTTCCTGTCGCTGATAATGAGGAGACCAAGTACGGATGCAGCCAAGAAGTGCTTGAAGTTACTTCCTGAAGGGGAGGAGGAAAGGCCACCAAGAGAGGAATCCAAAGAGGCCAGCGCTGTGTAAATACAGTTCCAGGTGAAGCCCGGGTGTGCAGACCTGGTATGGAGTGCAAGCACTCCATGGAAGCCCACAGAGCATTCTAGAACACACCAGCTGCAGGGGGGAGGCTACCTGTGTTAGGACGTAGGAAAGTCTCACAAACAAGTAAGTGGGAACTAGTGCGGTAGCAATAAGTGTTGAAAGAAATTTCAATTCAGTAACTTTAGATCTAGTCAACAGAGCCACTTGACACGGAGAGAATGATCTGCCACACCGGTCCACGATGTAAGCTCTCGCAACGCCTGTGCCTCCCTGCCCACTGGACTACTCTGTCTTCCTGAACGCCTTAAGCCACACATGCAGTCCTGCCTTTCAGGTCTGAAAGGCCTGATAATAAAATGCGCACATGTGTGTACAAAATGTGATTTAGACATGCTCTGAGGTAAGCCCCATGGAAGACCATCAACCATCATTCTCCTTCAAATTAGCATCATCCGTTCTCGAAAACGTGACATGATCAAAGAGTTCATCCCCAAAACGAAAGGCTGATTCAACACCGGAAGACGCATGCTGCAAGTACTATTTTCGATAAATAATTTACAAAACATATTTTGTAAATAAATTATAATACATATTTTGTCAATATGTTAAATTCACGTATTTAAATTGCAAAATGGTTAAGTTACAAAAACATATGTTCATCTCGATAGATTTAGAGAAAGGCAAACACTTGATAAAATTCAGTCTCTCTCAAAGTTTTAAAAAGTCTATTTCCAAATAGGCAATAAACTGAACTTCCTTTCCCTGATAAAATATATGCCAGAAAAATTTAGCAAAATCATACCCACAAGTGAAATGATAAAATTGAGATACTTAAACATCAGAAATATGACAAGAGCACCAGCTATTACCACTTGACGTCGCACTACCCTAAATTTCCTAGTGTTGACATAAGACTAGAAACGTAAATCCTGGGTGAGATACTGAACCGTAATGATCTTATCTCCAAATGGCTCTATAACTCGACAAAATACCGAATTCCCAAGAAAGAAATTTGTTTTGGTCTGCCTGAGGATACTGATAAGTATATTCCCACATTTTATGTGCAAAAGCAATGGCTCAGAAAGGAAGACATTCCTAAACTAAAAGAATAATGTAAATATGACAGACAGGATATTGTAGACAGCTGAGAAGTAGAGGGCAGTTTAATATAGGAAGCAGAGACAATCAGTTTTCTATTTGAAAAAGTTAATTAACATTTTGAAATCTTATATATTAAACACCTAAGTGTAAGTAGCTGAATTTTAAACTGCACAAAATAGATCAATGTCTTTATTAATTCAGAGTGGTGCCGTAGGTAGAACGCAAAGGTTATGTTGTGTTAACAAGTAATCCCCAAATCCCGTAGTGTAGCCCATTGCTTATTTCTATTTCTTCCTCACGTAACATCTTCTGCTCTTCCAGAAGACTCTCCAAGGGCAAATGTCCTCAAAGACACAACACAGCAATGAAAACTGGTCGACATGAAACAAGTCTGACATTTGTATCAAGTGCAATTCATGTGTTTCATTGTCAGTGTTGCTGTTCATGCTTTTGGTGTCGTACATAAAACTTCATTGCCAAGTCTGTCTGAGGTCATGAAGATTATGTTTCTCTTGGAAGAAAATCCCTATGTTTTCTTCCAAGAGTTCTATAGTTTAAGCTCTGATACTGAATTTTGAAATGCTTTGCACTTATTTTTGCTTGTGGTATGAAGTAGTTGTCCAACTCCATTCTTTTGCAGTTTTTCTAGCACCGTTTGTTGAAAAGATGATTTTTTGCCCATTGGATGTATGTGACATCCTTACTGAAAATTGCTTGGTCATGGATGCATGGGTTATTTTCCGTAGTCTCAATTCTATTCCAGTCATCTGTATGTATCACCCTTATGGTAGTGTCACACTGTTTTGTTAATTACAGCTTTTTAGTATGCTTTGCAAGTCTTCCAACTTTTTTCTTCTTTTTGAAGAAAAGGTAAAAAGTGTAAAAAGTGGATGAGCCCAGTGTATACACAAAGAAGAAGCAACACTGGATCGTGAACTTAAAATGCAGAAATTTGCATAGAATAAAAGCAAGCAAAAAGCAGAATATTAGGACACACGAACCTTAAATGCCCAACTGCCCCTAAACCTCGGACATCTGTCCCACTGAATGTTCTGATGGAGTGAAGTGGCCAGAACAAATATTCATCCTAATCAAAGTGTCACGGAATCAGCAGCTGCGATTGTATCTCAAGTTTGTGTGGAGAAGACAGTAAGTTGGGTAGAATCAGATAAAATTTTTCCAAAAATAGGGACCATGGACCACATTTCAAATTTTTGTTGTTATTATGGATCCTTAATAGTTGGACACATTTATGGGGTGTATAATATATTGAAACATGCATATAATGTGTGATGATCAAATCAGAGTAATTGGAATAACCATCACATCGCTCATTTATCTTTTATTTGGGTTAGGAACATTGAAATTCCACTCTTGCAGTTATTTTTGAAATACACAATAAATTACTGTTAACCATAGTTGTGCGATTGTGCTACTGAAGTTTAGATCTTATTCCTTTGGTCTGACTGTATTTTTGGACCATCAACCAACCTGCCTCCTCCTTGCTAACCTTCAAGCCTCCAGTACCACTTCCTTGTTCTTGTCAAACACAGAATCCTGGGCAATGGATCGAGGTAAGGAGTCTTTCCAATCGGGGCATCTTTTCATGCTGCCATTAGCAAATGCAGCCTCGTTAGTGAACTGAAGTTTAAGCAATCATGCTAAGATTCCCCCAAGAGAGAATAAGAGGGTGGGTGGAAGACAGGAAATTTGATAGGAATATAAGGAAACAGTCTTTAGAATAAGTAAAAACTTGATAAATATTCATCAATGCTTCTCTTATCCATGGTAGCAATTCATAACAATTGTGAAGGATAAAATAAAAAGAGCAATTAGAGATGATTGCGATTCTAGAAATCATACACTCAGATGAAATGAAATATTTCTTCGGGAATCTTCAAATGGCAATTTTCTGAATTAATTTTAAGTTTGCATCACCTAGAATGGTCTGAACTTATCCTACTGATTACTCGTGCAGAGAGAATATAATTATGATGATTCTAATATTGTTCGAAATAACGACCATGGTTCAGCAAGTTCAACATAAACTTGCGCTTTTAGAAGACTCTTTGGAGGTAACACAAAGATAATAATGAACAGACACTGGAGTAAGGGTGGAAGCCTTCGACATGCTATCCAAGCTGAAAGTCATAGACAATGCTTCTGTAAATAACCTGGCATTGGCTTTTGCTTGCATGATCTTCCATCCACCATTTAAAGGGCACCTGCTGTAACTGTGATTATGAATAGTGTGCAGTTACATGTTTCTGGTCTTTTTGTTTTTGCATGATCAGAAATACTTTAACACCATTTCAATTGACACGCTAACTGTGTTAGTGGCATAGATACTAGTTTTGTTTATTGAATTAGAATGTACTTTGAGAAGTTTTAAATTAAAAACTGAATTTGAAATTTTGGTTCAAAACCATTTTCTATTTGTTCTTAATTTAAATGAAAATAAATAGCCAGCACTTTGCTGTTAAATCATTTCTCAGTGGAGTCGAGAAGCGGGATATGGTTTTGAAAACAAAGGAAAATTCTATTAGATTAATTCTTATTTAAAATTTGAGACTATACATAGCAGATTCTTCTTTAAAATCAATCAATAAAAGTTTCAGGCTCAAAAATAATATTTAAAGTAGGGAAGTCAAATGGAAAAAAAATTGTCTTAAATTGCCCATGTTGTTTTGTTTGTTTGAATATATGTATTTATTTTATTATAAAGATGTGGGGACCAGCCGGGCTCATGGCTCAACCTGTAATCCCGTGCCTTTGGGAGGCTGAGGTGAATGATTGCCTGAGCCTGCGGGTTCGAGACCCGCCTGGGTGGCGAGATCTCATCTCCACACACACACACACAAATCAGCCAGGCGTGGTAACACATGCTTGTAATTCCGTCTACTCGGAAGGCTGAGGCAGAAGGCTCACAGGAGGCCAGCAGGTCGAGGCTGCGGTGGCCGGGAGCAGCCACTGCACTCCAGTCCGGGCGACAGAGTGAGACTCCAACTCAAAAAAAAAAAAGATGTGGGGTCCAATTCGGGGTTAGATATACAAAGGTTGATCATGCAGGCGCCCTTGTTGATGAGTTATGCCCCCCTCTCCCTGTTCATCGAATGCCTGCAGAGCTCCTGCTCCGTCCTCGGCTTGATCTCTGTGAGGAACGTGCCTGGCAGCCACGTGTCCCAAAGCCACCTGGCCACAGCGTCCATCCCCAGTTCCCTGCCTCCTTCCTCCACACCGTCTTCCTGCTGTGACTTTTGTCCCAGGTGTGTGGCTTCAAGATCGCAAGAGGCTGTTTCATCTCCAGCAGCACCATGATCGTCTTCTGTGCAGAAGGACAGGCCAGTGCCTGTACCAGAAAAGTGAAACCACGCCCCTGCTCCCAAGAGGTCTTGGTTCATGTCTCCAGGTCAATGGCTCTTTGTTTCCCATGGGTCAGGAAAATAAGCATTCTATCTGCACATGTACTTTCATTATTTTTTTTACTTTTTTTTTTTTTATAAAGATGTGGGGTACAATTCAGGGTTAGGTATACAAACGTTGATTATGTAGGTACCCTTGTTGATGAGGTGTGTCCCTCCCTCCCCTGGCAGTCTCCCACAACTGCCAATCCCATCTCCCCTCCCCTAATAGCCTCCCACGACTGCCAATCCCTTTCTTATAGTATTATAATTGTTCAAGGTCCGCTTATGAGTGAGAACATATGCTACTCTGTTCTTTGTTTCTGTGATAGATCACTGAGTATGATCGACTCTAAATCCAACCAAGTTGCTGCGAAGTTCATATATTTATGTGTTATGGCTGCATAATATTCCATTGTGTATATGTACCACATTTTTTTATCCAGTCCAGCTTCGATGGGCAGCATGGTTAGTTCCATGTTTTTGCTATTGTGAATAGAGCTGCAACAAACACACGCGTGCAGGTATCTGTTTTGTAGAATGATTTGAGTTCCTCTCATGATTTGAGCATGTGCTTTCCCAAACAAAATTTAGATTTAGTTGCCAAAAAAGAGGGAAAAATGTGTAGTGTGCAGGAAACTGCCAGTGTAAGCTGAGTAATCGATGCGTGGTAAATGCAGCTGTTGAAGAAAAATGACAGGGTGAAGCAAAATCCGTTCATAAGAATCGTGTCTTCTTACCTGATGTCAAGGCCAAGTACAGCCTGCACCCTCTCCCTTCTTTGTACCCTTCCAAGCTAGGTTGGTCTATATCATTTCCTTCTTCTTCAAGAATGCCTTTGGTTCTTATTTCTAATCAAGACGTGTCTGTTTTAATAAAGCTATGTGCATTTCCACAATACTTTCTCAAAAGCGATCATGAAAAAGTAATTATAATTATTCACACAGTTGACTTACAAAAATGTCGGAGAAATCTGCATACCCAACAATATGGTTGAGCTCACCAACTTAGGGAAAATCATTCCAAAGAGTGACAGGTAGCCACCAGATTGTAAATACACCCAAGGGCAAATTGTGATGAACTGGAAAGAAATTCATAATTATTTTCATTTAAATGGCAGGTTTTTAATAGGATGTTTAATTCAATAGATTTTATGTCGATACGATTACATACAGTGTTTTGTTTGTTTTGTTTTTGTTTGTTTGTTTTTTGAGACAGCTTCATTCTGTGGCCCTGGCTGGAATGCAGGAGCACGGTCAAGGCTCACCACAGCCTCCAATTCCTATGCTCAAGCAATCCTCCTGCCTCAACCTCCTGTGTAGCTGGGACTTCAGGCATGTGCCACCCTACCCAGCTATTTTTTCTACTTTTTTGTAGAGATGGAGTTTTGCTTTGTGGTCCAGGCTGAACTCCTGGCCTCAAGAGATCTTCCTATCTTGGCCTCCTAAAGTGGGTGGGGGATTACAGGAGTGACCACCATGCCTGTTATCAACTTATTAATAGCTATGTTATTAATTTGCATTAATATCAGTGCATTTTGGGGGGACTTACGATGCAAGAAAATAATTTTACTTTCTTCTTTGACTCAGTCACGACGTTAATTCGATTAAATCTAATGAGAATTATTGGGTCAACACTGGGGAAGGAGGCAAGATGAGACGTTGGGAAACATGGTTCTGGGCCCAGCTTTTAGCATCTCAGAAGGGAGATCACAGGGAGCAGGGCCTTCTCTTCACAGCAGGAGGCAAGGCTGTCTAATTCCTTGCAAGACAGAGAGGTGCAAAGAGGGTGTGGATGCTTTCTGTCCAACCAGGTTCAACCTTGAGAAGAACAGCCTTTCATTGCATTCTAGCTTCTGGAAGTCACGTCCTTTTTAAAAAACTGGGATGGAGTTGGGGACCCTCCTACATAGTGATCTATCCCAGAAACCAAGAGCTGAATACCGAGTGTTCTCACACATAAGTAGGCCCTGGACATTCCTCACATCAGCACGAGGGAGGGACCTGCAGTCACTGGGCACTGCCGGGGGAGGGAGGGACAGAGCACATGACGACACAAAGCAGCTGGCCCCACACCAGGGGGAGTGAGGACCACTGGGAGGCCCAGACTTCGCCTGCATGCATCCCACTGGTGTAGTTAATCCTCACGTGTACTCCACATCTCTGCAATAAAATGAGAGTAAAATGAGCTTGTATTCTGATGTTCTCTTTTCTTATCCAATCTTGTACTCTTCAACTCCGTTGTATAGTGATAGTGATGTGTATTGGACCAAAAATATTTGATCACTAGCTATTGAATTAGTGCATATTGGGAAATATTGATTACTTTCTGTTTTTCTTTTTTCCACAAAATGCCCATGATATTTTGCTGAAACCCATCAGTCTCTGTATTTTTATTGTGGAGTTGGAGGAAGTGGATAAGTGTGTTTCAAATTACATACAATGAAAGATGCAATTAACAATAAACTTCTGAAACTTAAAAATGCATTTTTTTTGGCAAGAAAAATAATCTTAAGCCAGAGTGTGCCATGGGAAAAAGGAGTTACCAAATAGGGTTACTATGTCAAAATTTGAAGTGAGGATTTTCTTCCACGTTGAGACAAGATAAGCTTTCTTTTTATTACTGCTCTCCCTTGGGGTGCAGCCCTAAGGATGAAAATATTCAGCTTAGAGTTTGGACAAGACCTGGCCCTGTTCCTTTGGGTTGCCAGGGCGGAAGGATGAGGAAGGGTGGGGCTGTGAGTAGATCGGGGCTGTGGCCTCCCATCCCCACCTCAGTATAACCCACTGGGAGGTCTCTTTTGAAGCATCCTCTGTCCATGGTGTGGGTGGAGAGACCGGGAACCAGGATCCCACCCCACTGTTGTCCTGCTGAAGGAGCCCTGCCTCGGCCTCAACCGAAATGGCATGGTGCAGAAATGGGGGACCTTGGTTAGAGGGCAGAAGGAGATAGAGGCTCCGATGGTCACTGTATGCCCCAATCTCTTGTCTTAGCAGTTAACTTCTGAAGATGGATCTGACATAAACAGTCTGAGTGTCATAGCATCATTGCCTCTGCCGTCTTCCCAAATAGGACTCTGAGATTACTCAACTGGCTGAACATTGACCACTCTGGGTCCAGCCATGTCATACGTGGGCAGGGAACACTCTCTAAAGCAGCTTTCCACATCGTCTCTTCCGTGAGGTGGAAAGAACTCATGCGAGTGGGTGCATTCCAGAAAGGCAGCTGACAGGATGGCAAGGAGTTCTGCCCAAAGACACTGATGTATGGAGGCTGAAATGGCGTTGCGTCCAATTTTTTTTCTTCTTTTTGTGGAGACATGGTCTTGCTCTGTCACCCGTTATGCAGTGCAGTGACAGTATCATGGCTCACTGCAGCCTCCAACTTCTGGGCTCAAGGGATCCTCCCTATTTCAGTCTCCTGAATAGCTGGACCACAGGCCTGTGTCACTACATTTGGCTATTCTTTTTTTAAAATTTTTGCAGTGTGGCCCACACCTGTTGACCCGTGGGGGAGGAAGCCTGGGAAGAGATAGTTGACCGCGGTGAAGTCAGGGCAACGCATTTGGCTAGGTACAGATACGAAAGGGGTGCTGGGGGTCTTGGTGGCCAAGGAATTTCTGTGAAGGCAGGGTTGGGGCAGGGCTATCCCTCGAAGCGGCTGCTCCAGGAAAGCCTCAGCAAATTCTGACCTAGTCAAAGTATTTTACAGAACATAGCAGGGGTCAGACGATAAAACCAAGGTATAGAGCGGCAGTATTCACAGATGGGAATTAGCCAAGGACAGGCCACTTACACCATCAGTATTGCTTTAGCTAAGACTGGCCAATGCAATTCAAAAAACCCCGATTTTAAAGGCAGAAAAACGTCCGGAGGCAAAAGCTTTCAGGAGAGCTGATTACACAGCTGCTGCGGAAGCTCGGGAGCCCGGGTGGTTCTCTCCGTGTCTGACGGAGGCATGGACAGGGACACGGTGTCAGGCCGACAAACGTCTTGGAGAAATAAGGCTGCCTCTCCTGGACCCTGAGCAGGAAGGGCTCTCTGACGTGGCAGGGCTTTCCAGAAGGTAACTAAAGGGATTCAATAAGAATAGATTTTTTAAAGAAAGCAGGTTTTCCGGCGGGAGTCGAAAAATACATAGCATTTGAATTCTGGGATGACAAAGCAAGTGACAAAGATTGTCTCCGTAACTCAGAGTCAGTATAAATTTTAGAGAAGATTTCATAAAGAGGCTCTCCAGTCCTACTCAGTGTGAGTGGAACTCGCCTTCCAAAGCAGTAGCCACCCAGATTAAACGAGAGATTACATGTGTTTTGGAAGAACTGAGGCAAAGTCATGATGCGTGAAAAATGTACAGAACTTTTCATTATATAAATGCATTCAATTTAAAGTATTATATGCCCTTCCAGCCTCTAGAGCTGGAATGACAATTATGTTTAACAGTAGTTGTTCTATTTACATCCTTCATGAGCAAAATTAAACAACTTGATGTCAGTTGCCCACATATATTTTTGTTTTGAAATTTCACTCATCTGTAAATCTCCAACCTAAACAACCAACGACACAGATACTTTTACAGACATCTTTTCATTCCCAAATATACAGATCTCACCATTTCCAATTATATTATGTTGATTTAATATTTATTACTTCTATTTATATTATAAATATTGTAAATATTATAATACACATTATAGCAATACATTATACATATAATTTTTCTTTCTCATACATCCTAATAAACTCTTAAGGATGATTAAAAGATAAATCCCAATAATTATATATTGTTCTAACTCTGCTGCCTGTTAGTTTTTATGAACATAAGAATATACCAGGATATTTCTTCTAAACTGTTCCTAAAATAAAGGTCAGGAAGAAAATGTATCTGCGAAGAACTTTAGTGCAGTATTTAATGCACTTGGTAACTTTACGTATCTATCATAATATAAGCATTAGTTATACAGAGTATATAATATAAGCACTAGTTATACAGAGTATAACGCTTTTTTTTTCTGAGTTGGAGTCTCGCTCTGTCGCCCAGACTGGAGTGCAGTGGCCTCTCCCGACCACAGCAGCCTCGACCTACTGGGCTCCGGCGATCCTTCCGCCTCAGCCTTCCGAGTAGCCGGAATTACAGGCGCGCGCTACCATGCCCGGCTGAGTTTTTGATTTATTGTAGAGATGAGGTCTCGCTGCCCAGGCGGGTCTCAAACCCGCGGGCTCAGGCCATCCACTCACCTCGGCCTCCCAAAGGCGCGGGATGACAGGCTGAGCCACCGAGCCCCGCTAGTATAACGCTTTTATACTAGTTATACTAGCACGAGTTATACAGAGAATAATCAATCATAATATAAGCACTAGTTATACAGAGTCTAACACTTACATGTAAGCTAAACACTAACCTTATCATTACATAAAGAAGCCCCCCAAAATTTAGGTGTGCTGTGTATTACTTGAAATACGTGCATGATGATTATACTCATTGCTGTGTGTTAATTTTGCAGAACAAACTGTCAATGCAGTCACTTCTCTTTCTTCTGTTTCTGTTAAGTAGAAATTGCTTTTGTAACAAAGATGTGTTACCTTAAAATTCCTCAGATTCATTTTCACAGTTCACCTAAATCTCACTCTACAATTTCTGGCACAGCAAGAGGAGGCTGAGTGGATAAGTACAGAAAATGATCTTGGAACTAAGTCAGTGCTTTTATAGAATATCGTGTTTAAACGCTAGTAGTGTTTCTTCTGCAAATCCTTAAAATCTATCATGGATTTTTTTTTTTTGCTCTTAACTTTACTCCCTAACTCCCGAAATAGCTTCTTTTTCAATATTTGAAATCACTTCTATAAGTTATATAAAGCCTTGAGATATATTTTTATTTTTGGCTTTTTTTCTGAACCCAGAATCTTATGTTCTCAAAATATATTTTTAAAAAATGCAACAACTTATGAGATAAAATAAAATTTGACTCATATCTCAATTACCTGAGACTGGTGGAAATTATGTATTTGTATTCCATCTTCTGGGAAAAATAGACATTTCACTTTCCAGATATAAGAGTTGTTATCTGAATTTCCTGATATTCCACTCAGATGAAAATGATTTTTTTTTAACCAAACAAAAACTCTAAGGAAAGTTGTGATTAATAGAAGCCATCTGGTGTTCTATTTTCTTTGTCTGCTTTACCAGGTCTTCTCCAAGGTTCATGATCGGGGTTAGGCATGCCTCAGGCGACAAGCTGTGTTGGCCAAGGACACAGGGATCACCCGTGGGTCTTTCTGCTCCCGTCGAGGCCTATGTGATTTTGTTTACTTACTTTCTGGATCTTGGGTCCCGCTGTCTCTGGGGCGGAAACAGCGTAAGACGCATGTGACTTTCGATCATTGCAAGCCTCTTAGATTTCACCCTACTGTTGCATTTTTATGCATTTAAATCAAAGACAACTTCGTCCCTGCACTCAGTGCCATGGAGAGCTCAGGGTCAAGCCAGCAGAAGCTCTGGGTTGCCTCTTATTGTGTCGACTTTTATTGCTAATCTGGTTCGGGCCTTATCTGCACATCAAACAGCTCTTCTCGGTGCCTGAATCTGCTGGGCTACCTCATCTGTCCTTTTAGAACTGGCCCCTCCTTCTGCCAAAATGTTCTTTGGAAATCCCTCCTCCACCTTGAAAATAATTAATGAAGGGCTAGGATTTAATTGGGTCACCTTATGGTTTTAATTCCTTCCACTGGGAAATCAGAAATAAGAGTAGGTGTGGCGAGGAGAGGGAGAGCCTGGGGGCAGCTGTGTGAGCAGAGGAGGCCGCGTTATTTGGGACTCTGTGGTGTGGAAGGTTCCTGACCCACATCTCGTCTCTTAGAACACTGACCTCACTGCCGAGATGCGTAAGAACAGGCCCATCCTGCATTCAGTTGCATTAGGCCTGAGTTGGACCTGGTCACAGTGAGATAGTTTTAGGGATAATTGGATAGATTATTTTTGTTTGTTTGTTTTTGGAGGTTTTTGTTGAGTTGGAGTCTCACTTTTGTTGCCCAGGCTGGAGTGCAGTGGCACTCTCACGGCTACCACAGTCTCAAACTGCTGGGCTTGGGCGATTCTTCTGCCTCAGGCATCTAAGTAGCTAGAACTACAGACACCCGCCACCATGCCTGGCTAGTTTTTTTTTGTGATTTATTGTAGACACAAGGTCTCGCCAAGTTGCCCGAGCTGGTCCTGAACCCACGGGCTCAGGCAATCCTCTTGCCTCGGCCTCCCAAAGTGCTGGGATGACAGGCTGAGCCACCACGCCTGATCGGCTATTGTTTTAAATAAGAATGTTCAACCCTCTTACATGGTACATGAAGTTTTGTGTATAGAGCAAAGACTGATATTTAATCTTGAAGGTTATGGCTTACTTCCATTGTTTTCTGGATGAACTTAGGGAAGATGGTTTCATTCCTGCTGCAGTAGCGGTTATAGCAACCTAGCGGCTCCTGGAGAGGGGAGTTTGTGTCTCTGTTTACCGAAGTGTTAATAGGCCATTGCACAAGCATCTTGAAATGGCACATGGATTGGGTGGGAGCTTCAGATCTTGCTTCTCTGTCTTTCCTCGAAGCTGCTAGAGAGGTAGAAAGGTGGGTACCTCTCCTCACCTACCAAGAGGGTCAAGGCCGACACTCCTGTAACAAAAGGTTGACAAGAGAAAAGCATAGCACATGTATTTCTTCAAAATTTCTTCTGTTTTTTAATATTTTATTTTAAAGATGTAGGGTCCAATTCAGGATTAGGTATATAAGTAGACATAGGACAGGCAAAAAGTTTGGGCCTCCCTTGGGTCCCCCACTTTGCCCTTAGTCAGTTTCACCTGACATGCGAGCCTTCAGAAAGGAAGACCCCCAAACCCAGGGACAGCTGTCCATTTTCATCTTGAGTTTGGTGAAGCCTGGGCAGCTGTACAGAAATGTAACTGGACAAGAAGGTATGATCTAACGGTGACAGACCCGGGGGAGAGCCAGCAAGGCCTGTCTTCACTCCCTGAGGCTCTGTGCAGCGTTCTGTCTCCATGTATGGGATGGGACCCTCTCGGAATGTTGGAATGAGGGTCTTCAGAGGAGGCGGAAGAAGGGACAGTGTGACCTTCCAGGCAGCATGGCTTGCTTTGGGGACTGGGTCTCTGGTTTCTATGACCCGTCTTGGGGAAGAAAAATGACAGTTTCTGTGACTCACTGTGGGAGAGAAAGAGGAGTGGGGGACCGAGCGCAGGAGAAGGTGAGAGAGACCTCACTCCTGGGAATCCCATTCCGCAAGTTCACAGCGATCAACACTGGGGTGTTGTGTTCTGAGCTCCAAAATGACTGCCCCCTAGCTTTTGTGTCCCCCAAATCTGCAAAAGAATGAACGCCCTGCTGATTGGATTATTGTTGTGTGTCCAGGTTTGCATAAAAACACTGCCTTGTTCTGTTTTAATGTCCCTGTGAGTTTCTTATTATTTATACTTTTCAACTGAAAGAAAATAGCCCAGGTGTCTCTGCAAAGGAGGAAACTCCAGAAAAAGGATCTGAAAGACAGCCACTGGGCACCTGGGCCTAGGCCACTCTCTTATCTGTCTGCTGTTCTCTGGCGGATCTTCGGCCTAAATCTTGAGCCTCAACCTTTCCTTTCCATTAGGGTCACACTCCCAGCAGGGCTTCCAGAATGTTAGAACAGGCCACTGGAGTGTGGGTGTCTGGGGTGCCACCCAAGGTCCCATGAAAGATGCAAAGAATTGCACAGAAGTTAGATTAGAAAATACAGTTTATTCAAAAGTAAATTAGAGAAAGAGAGAGGAAATTCACTTCTCCGAGTTAGGGGAGGGAACCAAAGCTTGAGAAAACATGGCCTGGTCACAGCTTAAAGAGCACGTGGACACGCCATAGCTTAACAAGACAATGGCAAAATGACTGCTCGTGGTTGAGCTTGTTAAACCATGTCCCTTGGATGTGTGAAGATCGTTAAGACGATTGGGTGGTGGTCTGCTACACATCATCGCAAAGGGGCAGGTAAGCGTAGGGACTGATATCAGGTGATGGACAGCAGGCAGTTGAGTGGGTTAGTTACATGATTGCTGCCATGGTGGTGGGTTAGGTGGGAGACAAGGAGAGGGGTTTTTCCCGGCTAGAGACTTGTCAGATGTTTGCAATCCACGAACTCCTTGACCAAAAGGTGGTCTGTCACCATTTCTATGGCTCTGTCCTTGTCTTGCATCTGTTGGAGATTTGCCAAGGGAATGGGGGTTGGCTGCCAGCTTGACCTGCAGTAGAATATCTGAAGGCTTCCTAAAGCCTGCCTATTGGAAGTTTATCTAGCTATGTCTAGCCTGTGCTAGATTCAAAGCATGTCAGGGGCAAAGTCTAAGCAAAAATGTCTATGCTGAGGCAAAAAGACGATGCTCAATTAAGTTTATGCCAGATTTTTACAGGTACCTCCTTTCACTTTCTATCCTCCAACAAGCAAATAAAGAATAAGCGTAATTGGTTTATACTGATACCAACTATTGAATGAAATATTTGTGCAAGAAATTTACGAAAGACACTAGGGGCCATCAATGTGTCATCTCCATCCCGGGCTCCCATGGGGTGGGCCCATTTCTTGTAGCACAGACTGTATGTGCGGATAGAGAAACATGCCCTTCACGTCCAAGGTTAAGAAGGCCTGGGTGTGTTGTTGTTCTGAATAGAAATGGGAGTGGGAGACTGAGACGGAGAGGCTGGACGTATATCCAAGCCCACAGTCTCCCTTTGGCTCCTCTAAAGGTTCTAGAGAGTGATGCCAGGACACTCACAGGTTTTCCTATTAACTGCTGCATGAATTAAATGCTCTAAAATGAGGTGAAAACCAACGCTGTGTGAAATTATGAGCAAAGTCCCCTCGTGAGAGCTGCTGACCTCGCCTTCAGCCTCATCCGCGGACGCCGGGTCCTTTGAGCTCGTCCATCATGATTCTGGGAGCCTGGGTTCTTTTTATTTTGAGTTGGAGCCTCACTCTGTCGCCCAGACTGGAGTGCAGTGGCCGCTCCCGGCCCCTGCAGCCTTGACCCGCTGGGCTCCGGCGATCCTTCCGCCTCTGCCTTCCGAGTAGCTGGAACTACAGGTGCGCGCTACCACACCCGGCTGATTTTTTGGTTTGCTGTAGAGATGAGGTTTCGCCAAGTTGCCCAGGCGGGTCTCGAACCCGCGGGCTCAGGCCGTCCACTCACCTCGGCCTCCCAAAGTGCTGGGATGGCAGGCTGAGCCGCGAGCCGGCCTCGCCTGGGTTCTTCAATGTCGTGAAACATATACTGGCTTCCTACGTGTTCTTCTCTTTTTCGAGCCTTAGAAAACGCGATCGGTGAAGATATATTGGTATTTTAAAAAAGAAACACGGTATTAATTCCTCCCAACAGATGCTCAGGGACTCCTGGTCCTGGCTGGTGGAGCCGTCCCTCAGTTCCCACCCTGACCGTGACCATAAAGTCGGAACAAAGCAAGACACAACACAACACAACACAACTCCACTACCTGAGGACCTTGGGGACTAAATAAAGCAGGCGGGCTTTTGTGGGGAGTCCACATGCGAGGAGCAGAGCGGGTGGGGAGTCTCCTGAGGGGCCCTTTCTTTCCCACGCCCAACTTTGCCCTGATGACTCTTGCCACAGAGCAGTGCAGTGAGGGTTTCCAAGAGGAACCTGCTGCCTCTGCTCAGAGAATCAGAGAAAGTGTCTGGACGTCTAGATTAGAGAGAAGAGAGGCAGAAGTGGACGACACTGCCGAGTCTCGGCCCAGCCCACACACCTCGGACGGGCAGCCAGCGGCAAGCAGAGGCGGTGGCTGCTGGGCAGAGACTTGAGACTTGAACGCAGAGGCTGGGCCTTCCCTGAGGGCTAGACTCTGCCAGGAGGAGTGTCTGCTTAACAAGACACGAGCGTTCTCTGGAGGATTATCCCAGAAGCAGAATCCGTGAAACACACTTGCAATTAAAACAAAAGTGTACATTTATAATTAAAACACAAACAAACAAAAAAACAGGATAAAGTGGCCCATTCCCAGGAGAAAAGCTCATAAGAAGATGCCAGCTCCAACATGCCCCCCGTGGTTGAGATCACCTGGCAAAGGCTGTAGGTGGCTAATATCACTATGGCCAGACAAAAGGAAACACACTTTAAATAAACAAAAATATAAAAAAAGAACACATCTATCTGCTATCACACACACCTTTTGTGAGCTCATCAAGGACCCTTCTTATTCCACTGTTAGCTCAGAGTTCAGGATCTTATGGTCAGTGTTAGATGAGGTGCAAGGGTGGCCCTCAGGTGTGGCTCCTGCAATGTATCTTTCAGAGTACATCGCTCTTAAACTGAAGATCTGGAAACAGACATGTGTCTGCTGCAATGACCTTGGGACAGGCTTGGAGTGAGCTCCCCAGATGCTGGAGCTTCCAGAGTCTGTCTCCAACCAGCCGACGTTTCTCCATCCCACCCCCCACACACTGCACACACCATCACGGGCTTTCTCTGGAGCAGTTCCAACAGCTTCCTAATGGGCTTCTCATTCCCACTTGCAAAAACCAGCTGTCCAACCTGACTACTGAAGACGCAAGCCCAGTGTTAAGTGTCTGTGTTGCCGCCTGTTATTCTGAATACCGTTGCCAGGGCTCATCACTGCTCACGAGAGGTGGCAAACTGCTCACAGCGCTGACCAGGCTCCTCCTCCATCCTCCTTCTTGACGCGGCTTGCCATGGCCTTCTCCCCATTTTCCCCAGGACTCAGAACTGTTGGTCTCCTGCAAATGCGTCTTCTGAGCTTTCTGTGCGGCTCTTTCCTCCTCTTTCCCTTTTGTCCCCAGAAGAGATTCCCGCAGCCCTTTGGGAGAGGGTTCTCCATGCCTGCCACCACCTTGATGATGTCTTCTCTACTTGTTCTTTCAAACATGTATAGCTTCTTGGCACGGCTCTATTGTTTTAAACTCAAGACATGACTAATGCACGCTTCTTTCTCGGGAATTTAAACCTTGGGGATCAGGGATTTGAGAAGATGCAGAAGATGAGATTGTCCAGTTAGTCACGCTTCACACATCGGACTTGCAGGTCTCAATCTGACTGATAATTTAGAAAGTAAGTAATGAAGAGACAAGTTGAAACCTGGAA
Organism: Carlito syrichta; assembly: GCF_000164805.1. NCBI lineage: Eukaryota > Metazoa > Chordata > Mammalia > Primates > Tarsiidae > Carlito > Carlito syrichta. The sequence continues at coordinate 519,916 of NW_007249740.1, forward strand.
CCTGCAGCTCACTGCCCAAGGTAGCACTGAAACGGCCCTAGCTGTGGACCCTCATAGCTACAAACTCAGACTGCATTTTCTAGAGAGCTTTGCCCCAGGACTCTAAAAATTCTGAATGAGTTTGTCATGAGCAACACTAGACAATCAAGCATTTTATGCTGAAAGCATCCCACAGCAGGGCTCTTCTTCCAGAAAACACCATTTTTCAGGGATTCTGCTGCTAACATGCTGCAGTGAGTCTAGACAGAGCGTCCGGCATTTGGATGTTTCCCCTGGAAACTCCCCCTACCCCATGACCACTCCTTCTCTGCTGAGTCCAAGTGAGTTTGATGCAAGTTGCCCTTCCTCCTCTAAGGAAGCTTATGTGACTGTCCCAGGGCATCTCAGCTCCCCTTGCTCACGTGGTAAGTCATACGGTGTCTACCAATCGATACACACACCGAGATCACATTCCTCTCTTCATTTCAATGCTAACTTCGGGAGCTTAGCGAACGGCCTTGATACTGTCCCCCAGTCAATCTCTATGGTGTAAAAAAAGACTGCAGAATGTGCGCTTTCTGCAGTGTCACAAAATTGCATATTCACTCAAAAATTAAAAAAACACGCGCCCTTTCTCTTCACCTGTTTCCTGCCGTTTTCTTCCTCCCTCCTTTTCTTTCTCCTTTCCAGTCTCCCTCCTCCTGGACTCCGGAGTGTCTCCAGTCACAAAAACATGGCTGTGTCTCCTGAGGTAGAACCTGAGAACAGGTCTGGGGTACTCCAGTTGGGAGGTGGGGTGGCCACTTTTACACGTCCTGACTTCCAGGGAAATTGGGCTGCCTACCGCATTGGGGGCAGGAAGAGCATGCCGGGAGTAAAGGAGCCGACTCAGGGTGTCTCTTGCATGCCATACTGGTGGCGAAGCTCAGTGGAAAACTCGGTCGACCTAGTCCAGGCAGGACCGGAGATGACTAAATGGCCAGACCACCGGCGATAAACGTTTGGGTCACTTGCCCAGGTGAAGAACAGTGACTAGCTCAGGTGCTTGCTGTGGGCCAAGAGAACACAGAGCAAGTAGAGGAAGAAGGTGATTACAAATATCCACTACCGTCATGTGGCCAATCAATGAGCTACAGTTCTTTCTTATTTTGTTACTAGTATTTTTACTAGCTTACGGTCTTTTTTGTTACTTTTCTTTATCGCGTTGATGGTCAGTTTCCTATGTCAACTTCGGCTACTGTCTCTCCTTACTCATATGAACACTAGACATTGCTTATTTTGTAGATCTGTTCAAGGCCCATGATCCACGGACTTAAATAAGGAGGATTACCCCAGGTGGGATGGGTGGGTTTGATTCCATCAGTTGAAAGGCTGAGCTTTCTGGAGGACAAAACAGTGCCCCCGGTGGACGGCAGCTTCCCTGGGCCTGAGAGTTCTGGCCTGCCCTTCTCAAAAGTCTGCCCTATAGATCCGGGAGTCCCGTCATCCCTTATGACCACTTCTTGCAGCAAATCTCTTGCTGTTTCTCTCTCTCTGTTGGTTCTGTTTATCTTGTTGAGCATTGTATAGAAGTTGAAAATCCAAGTTTAGGTGCCATCTCATTTCTCTATTTCACTTTCTAGAATACCCACAGAAAGTCCTTAATTTCCAAAAATGCCCGAGTCTGTTCTCCATGGGTTGCAGACTCCGTGTCTGTTTTCCCAGAGCAGTGCCCAAACTTTCTATCTTTCCTTTGTTTTTTGCCTTTTCTCCGATTTTAGTACCCAAACTACAATCAGTTCGGTTCTTCTGAACCTTGTCAAGGTGTTACTGGCTAATGACCAGCTACTTGTGGTATTTTTCTTGAGCATTTGAAGTTAGTGGGAAGAATTCTATAGCCACAGAGCCTTAACTCAGTAAAAAAAAGCTGCAATTTTGTCTTGCAACATTCCTGAAAGTGTGTTTCCCTGGGAAAAACTGAAAAATGACTCTAAGGAAAAGCTTTTCTTGAAGGAACTCTCCTTAGAAATCTACACACAACCATGAGCATAATAAAAGCTCTAAGAATTATGCTCATGCTCCCAGTTTTTCGAGCTTTCTCTGATTTAGACTTTTGAAATCCTATTTAATCTCTGACTAGTCTTTATAACATTGATTTTGACCCAAGACCTTCTGAAGCTTTTCAAGGCTCACTCTTCTACCCTTTGGAGTCAGGATGACAGTAAAATTAATTTTTTAAGCCAGGACTCATTTTAAAGGGCACCGGGAGTGCCGTTGCTAATTATATTGGGAAAGCAAGAGGAAATGCAAGCTACCCAGACAACATTCACATAGACTCACTTAACTGAAAGCAACAATACATTTATGCTTAAGCAGTAATATATAAATATTCCCACCCACATCAGTCCCTAAGCACAAAGAAATGCATGCTCTGAAAATAAAATTGGAAATACCAAAAAGCCTAAAGCTATTTCAGCTGACAGATCAGCCTACATTTTCATTAGGAATGTGAATACTGTGTATGACACAACAAATAAAGAATAAGGCTTTGTTTGGTGGAGGTATAGCGTTGGGGGTTCAGTAATCTGTCCCTTATTGTGTGTCTAAATTGGAATGTCTGGATAATAATTCAGCCTAAGCCACCAGGAAGAGATGGAGACTTGCATAAATCATATACCACTGAGTATATAGCTCACTAAACAAATACCAACAGAAAGAATAATGTTTGTCTAATGGTGGTGAAATGTCAGACAAAACGTGGGCTCAGCAGAACAATCGCCATCAGCCTACACAGAACGACTTCGTAAAACATCATATTCAAGGGCATTGGGTGTCTCCTCTTCTTCTGATCTTCCCAAGGGAAAGAGGTGTTGTTCCCCGGGTGGAAGTGAAGCCTTTTTATCGCTTTTATGTCTAGATTAGGGTTTGATGGTGGACGAGTGACAGCAGAAGAATTCAAAGACAGAGGAGAGGGATGAAAGGAAGGATCAAAACAAGAAAGAAAACAGAAAGGGAGAGATGGAATCTTTGGATTAACAATTGAAATGTATTTCTCTTCAGTGGAGGCCATCATTGTCCCCTGGAACATAAGACTCCCTTCTCTGTCCTGCTTGCTCCTGTTCCTCTGTCACATTGCGTCATAGACAATACGCACGCCAATGTTACAGAGGGAGAGAGGCAAAGAAGAAAGGAAGAGAAGTTCTAGAAACATTAAAATAAACTAGGCCAGAGATTGCGTCTCAAATCCTCACCAGCACTAATACCATACTATGCTCTGAATATATTTCTAGTTTAGTTTTTATTACTTTATTTTCAAAATACAAATAAAAGATAGAAAATTTACTGTTTTCCAAATTTATTTTTTAACTTGAAAACTAATATAAAAGGAGACCAGTGTTCTTCCTTAGAATCACCATTTAAGTTATGGATGAGGAATATTTTGTCACAATACCATTATGTTCAATTGGTATTTCGCCTACATTCAGAATCTGAACATTTATTTGAAATGCTTATAGCAACTTTTTAGCTACTTGGACATGTTTTGTTTTGACATTTAGGTCAACTTTTTGTCTTTAGCTTGTGGATATTGGGAGATATTTTCTCAGCTATCAACTCAAGATATAAGCAAGAAAGCATAATATCTAATATGTTTGACATTTGAATTTGAGTTTCTCTTTGGATGAATAATAAGCATGTTGTCTTTAAGTAAACTATAAATCTATATGGTATAAAGCATAGTGTTTTGTACTATGTCCGAACCAAATAAAATATTCCCTTTCTTCTATCTTAAGTCTATATACTGTATGTGAAAAGATATTAAATAATATGAAAGCTTAGCTAAACACACAACGTGATGAAATACTAAATGACAGTGAACCAGACATTAGTAGTACGGAGCTCCTATTACAGAATTTATCTAGGAATTACCTCTGAAGATTCACAGTATCTAGCACCTGTTAAAAATAAAATTGATGTTGGAAGCTATGTTTGCTTAAAAGCATGTTCTAAGTGTGAAAGCGTTTCATAGCTTATCATTTGACAGAGGGGATCTTTAAATTGGTGGGGGTTGCAATTCCTTAGTCTTTTAAAATAGATTATTCTGTGTTTTAGGACGTGGACTTGAGTAATGAGATACTGAGGTGAAGTGTCAATAATGGTCATGAGGAGGGGTGGAGGAAGTGACTCCAAGTCCTAGAGTTAGTGAAAGAGGAACTTCTAGGATGTTCCAAATAAATCAAATGACAACCACGCAGGATTACACAGCAGTATGCTAAATTCTGAGCCCATCGAAGACAGCATTTCATGGCTTACAAGTGTCTTTAGGTGACGTAGCCTCAAGAGTCATGAAAGCTACCCAGAGTGGAAAGAAGGGAAGCAAGGAGAATGTGTGCCTCCCCTGTCCCTGCTAAAGCCCTCTCCACTCACTCCCTGAATCGTTAGACACGATCAAGGTGAATGCATCAAGCAACGTTCTTGGAACCAGCTGTACTTTTGATGGATCTTTCTTGGGTCGTCTTTTTTACCCAGTTGAAGGGACACTAACAAATAAATAATGGAAGTTTTTCTCAATGTGTACCAAACACTCAATCTGGGTTAGGCATGAAGTCTCTGGAGTTGTCTTCAGGTGTTTGTAGAGATCCTTGAGCTGCAAGATAAAGAAGAATTAAAGATGGACAGGACCCAGAGCTCCTGAGTGAGAAAAGATGCTGGGACCGTCTAAGTCGTCATCATCTTGCAGCAGGAGGAGATCGGCTCTGGAGAGATTCACTAAGCTGCCTGAGCACACCCACTCAATCTGCAGCTGAGCTGGGCTTGCAGTTCCTGGTTCTGGTCTCCTTCTCTTGCAAGCACCTACTGCCCCTCCAGAGACTTCATGCCTAACCCAGATTGAGTGCCACAGTTGTCCATGCAACTAGTTAGGCATAACCAGGATTGAACTAAAATGCAGGTATGTTATACTAGTCTAATATGAAGGAAATGCACGTTGTCAGTGGAGATTGACGGGCAATATAAGAGAAGTGCTTGAAATGCAATGTTCCTGGACTTCGATGGGGTTCTGTCTTAATAAACTCTCCTAAATTAATAACAGTGTAAGTCAAGAATGCACTTAGTTTACCTAACCTGTTGAACATCTCATAACTTATCCTAGCCTACCTTAAACATACTCAGAACACTTGCCTGAGGCTGCAGGTGGGCAAAATCATCTAACACAAAGCCTATTTTATAACGAAGTTTAACTATCTCATGAAGTTTATTGAATACTGAACTGAAGGTGAAAAACAGAATGGTTGTATGAGCACTTAAAGGACAGTTTCTATTTAATGTGTATCGCCTTCACATCATTGTAGGGTTGAAAAATCTTAAGTCAAACCATTGTCATCCAGGCACCATCTGTAGTGAATATTCTGGGCTGGACAGCACTTCTTGTTTCTACTCTGAATTAGATTGGTTGAGAAAATTCAATACGCTGAGTTTTCCATATTTTGATTGCATTTTTCCTAGAGAAAATACTGTTTGTTATTACGATAGTACATCTAGTGTAAATCGGTGCGTTTACAAGAGAATGGTCTGAACATCCTGATGGGAATATTTTGGTTTCTGTGAGAGTTGTATCTTTCTTTGAAAATTAATGTGTCATTCTGGTCTTTAACTGCCTTTATACAGGCAATTATTCAGGAAACTATGATAAAAATTATAAAAATGGTACTACTTTCTACATGGACGGTTACATTGAATATTATCAACTAATAATTCGGCATGCTGGCTTTATGCCTTATTCATATGAGGTTGGCTAAAACATGAGATAACTCTTAATGTGCTCAGAAGAAACTTTCTGGTTTTCTCAAGCTAAGTGCCAGCCCCTGACAATGGTCATGGTGTATATATAGAATATCTTTGCAATTCACTTTCTGGCAAAATCCGTTGATGAGCAAACTTTCCAACTTGCTGGCTCACTCTGTAGAGAACTGTGTCCATACTCCCCCACTTCCCAAATCCATGTGCTCATTTAATGCATAGATTATGTATGACTTCTTAGAAAACAAAATATGACTGCTTCCTCTTATAAAATAATAACCGCACTCCCTTGAAAGTAACTCATTCTTTCAGAATTCTTCATGTTTTCCTGAAAATGGAGTTTCTACTTTCTTGATTCAGAGTACAGAATTCGGTTTCAGATGCTTCTGAATGAATAACAAGCCATATCTGGGACAACTTTGTGAAGGGACAGCCCCTTATTCTCAGTGATCGTTGGAAGATATAACTCTTGAGGATGAGCATTGAAGAAGAGTTCAGATTGCTGCTTGTCTGTTTTTCTGGACAAATGTTTAAAAAGAAAAACATAGGTTCTTAAGCTGGATGGTAAATATGGGTATTTGTATATTATCATTCTTTTGAACTTTGTGTGCCTGTCGTATGGTTTGTGTACACATTCTGTATTTCATTAAAATATTTTCTAAAAAGCAACTGATTTTTTTTTCTGAGCACAGCACCGTTTTTCAAATCCTACGTGTAAACATTGCCATAATCCCAGTAGGAAATTGCTATTTGCAGTACCTGCCGGGCCGGGGGATCCCAAAGCACTGGATTGATGTATTTATTAAACCCAATCACAGGCTTCTTTTGATGCAAGATGAAAGAGGTCAGCATCAAGATCAATGTGCAACACTCCAACTATGCATGCACAGGAAGAGGCAAGGCAAAAGAGGCAAACGATATTTGGGCTAAGCACGGCAAGCAGCGATCTCAGGACTGATCCTGGCCCCGGGACACCGAAGGCCGTGCCGCATGGCAGTCAGCATGACATGGGCCCAGTGGCACAGCGCGACGCCCTGGGGAAGCTGTGACCTCTGCAGTCAGGACACCCGTGGCGCCATGGCATCGCACGCCCCCAGGGCCTCGGCCTCATCTGGAAAGTGGGGACCCCAAGGGAGGCTGCCTCTCCAGTCATCAGCCCAGAGTCTGGCTCAGAGCCAGGGCCCGTGCGCATCCATTATGCCCTTAGGAGTCAGCTCCTGAAACACTACTGTGCTCCGTGTCAGGATTCCCCAACTTCTGGGCCACCAGCTGGTGCCTGTTGGGAGCTGAGTGACCCAGCAGGAAACGAGTGCAAGTGAATAGAGCTCTGCTTGCTGTCAGATCAGATGGGGGGGCATGAGATTCTCATAGGGGCGCAGACCTTGCTGTGAACTGTGCACACTAGGGGTCTAGGTAGCGAGATCCTTATGAGAAGCCAATGCCTGATGACCACCGCGACCCCACCTGTGGAAAAAATTGTCTTCCACGAAACCAATCCCTGAGGCCAAACAGGTCAGGGACTGCCACTCTACGTGATGTCTTGTTGGAAACCGTGTGGTCATATTAACATGATCTAGAAACAAACCCCGTGCAGAGCGCCATGCCGTTTGCCACGGTTAAGGCACATGCATTGTCAGGGCATTGCGCCGACTGTCAGAAGACCAGAGGCACCGTGCAGGCGTAGACCTTTGGAGAGCGAGGGCAGTGACGTAAGTACTCATGGAGGGAAGTCGAGGCTGGACGTCAAAAGGCTTTGGGCACTCATTTAGCAGAAGAGACTCTGGGGCGGCCCGATGTTGGTGGAGGGAGGGCTGGGTCATGCGGAATCGGGTCGGCGCAGACGGACCCGGGTCCACACCAGGCATGGAGAGGTCATTGCTGTCCTGTGGGCACTGTACACGGAGGGGATGTCTTAGGACGCACACAAGCTCCACCCCCAACTGCCAGGCGGGGATATTTCCAAGATGAGAAGGAGGTAGACACTGTGCTAGAAAGCACTTGGCATCGTTGCTCTTTCAGGATTTACTGCCCACGTCAAGAGCTACCCCCAAAGTAGACGGGCCGATAGGATTCTTGTGCGAGGGCAACACAAGCATTCAACAGGGCGACTTATGACATCATAAAAACAGAAATTTAGGCATGGGGACAGAACTGAAAGAGACAGCAAGGGAGTCACTAAACAAAATAACCCAGATACCAGTTGGGGCCACTAATTTTTGACATGTTAGCTGTACTGGGTTCTAATCCCCAGGTCCACAGCCAGGGGCAGCCAAACCTAGTCGTGTGTATGTGTGTATGTGTGTATGTGTGTGTGTGTGTGTGTGTGTGTGTGTGTGTGTGTGTCCTGAATTTCTAAAGAGGAGTGTTCTCATGGTTCATCCCCTAGACAATGTTAGACTCCTCTTAAAATTTTATCTGCTCACCTAATCTTTCAGTTGACAGTAATTTTTAGTGTCTCCTAGGTGTGAACATTACTAGAATAGAAGTACTGTGCAGTGAAAAAGCAAGTTGTGTGAGCAGATTGTAACTCCAAGGACTTCAATGAAGACTATTAAGAAATGCAAGGGCCTTCCAACAATCAATTATCTAAATGCTTTTGACAATGAAAATCTACTGCTATAGGGAAAGAAGAGATAGAGTTCTACCCCTACCACTGAAGAGATTACATTAATGAAAGGATAAGATAAACATTTATGGGGTTTTTTGGTTGGTTTTTTGTTTGCTTGTGTTTTGAGTTGGAATCTTACTCTGTCTCCCTAGCTGGAGTGCAGTGGCACGCTCATGGCCACTGCAGCCTCAACCCACTGGACTCAGATGATCCTTCCACGTCAACCTTCCATGTAGTTGCAACTACAGGCACATGCCACCATGCCCGGCTGATTTTTAAATTTATTTTAGAGACAAGGTCTTTTCAAGTTGCCCAGGCTGGTCTTGAATCCATGGTCTCAGGCAATTCTCTCACCACAGCATCCCAAAGTGCTGGGATTATAGACGTGAGGACCACGCCCAGCAACATTTATTTTCTAAGTGTCACATATGATGCAGCGTGTAATCAAGTGAGAAATGGCAGAATTTGGACATTTTTATAAGTGAAAATGAATATAAAATAATCAGCTATCAGAACGTATGTTGACTTTGCACACTATCTAATCTAATTTCTAAATTAAGTAAAATTTGAGGGAATTTGTTGCCTATAGACATGTCCAGCAAGAGACGTTGTAAGGCATTCTTCAAAAAACAAAGAAAAAGATATGTCACAAACCCAAGTCTACACAAAGAAAGAAAGAGAGAGAGAGTGGGAGAGAGAGAAAGAAAGAAGGAAAGAAAGAAGGGAAGAAAGAAAGAAAGAAAGAAAGAAAAGAAAGAAAGAAAGAAAGAAAGAGAGAGAGAGAGAGATAAGGAACAAATGAAGATAAACTGGAATGCTTTATGTGCCTTCTTTTTAACTGGCTTAGTAGATTGCAGTGACCAGGGTCTGCTTTGTGACCAGGGTCTGCTGCACACCCAAGGACAGCAGCTAGAAGATAGTTTTTTATCATTGAGGTGCTAAAATTAAACAAAATATAATCATATAAAACAGCTAAAACCAGAGAATCCAGGAAAAGTGTGGAAGACAAAAAAAGAAAGAAAGAAATAGAACAAGAACAACAAATAGAAAACAGTAACATGTGTAGTAGATTCAAACTATATCAATAATAACATTCAATGTCAATGGTCAAAATTTCCCTCAATGAAGGGGACATCGGACGCCCATTCCAGGTTCGTTGATTCAGAGATGGCAGACCACTGGCTGACCAGTATGGCCGCCGTGAGCAAGCTGACCAATGCAGAGTCCACACTCCCAGCCACGGTCTTTTCCACTCAGAGCCACCATTCCCTGCCCTCATCTCCCCAGGGCCAGATACCAGAATCCGAGGCTTGCCCCTTTATGCAGAATCTGTTGAAATGATTAAAACTGGCTCATCTTAATCCTGCTTTTCTGGAGCCCAGCAGGTGGAGGCTGCAGTGGCCGAGAGCGGCTACTGCACTCCAGTCTGGGTGACGGAGTGAGACTCCAAATCAATAAAAAAAGAAATAATAACATATTAGGTGATTACAGTGCATAAATAATCCAAATTAATGAATATGGACAGCAGAACAAAAAAAGGTGTCTGCACTACATATAAAGTGAGTGTATTGCCTCATTTGTCACTCCCCATGGAATGTACCAGAAAAGCTCTGGCCCACATTTCCCCAGCGCCCTCTGCCTCCTGACCAGCCCCAGAGCTGCCCCGTGTAGATCTCATGGTGTGCCCCGTTTCCAGGGATCTGTCAGTGCAAATGTCTTCCTCATGCCGTTCGTGTGTACGTGAGACTACACTTGATTAAGACAAATCCTGAGTACAATTAAAACAGCAAAACGCCACGTGTTACCACGTCACATTCAAAATACAGAAAACCAATAAAAGAAACAAAAAATCTCGAAAGAAGTCAGAAGGGGCAAAGCAATCCTTAAATAGAGGTGAATACTCAGAAGAAATACAATGGACTTGTGAAACAGAAAGAGAGTGCAGTGAAATATTTCACACATTGAAGGCAAAAAAGCACCAGTGAAGCACTCTATATGCACTGAAATTACCTTTTGTAAGTGAAGGAGAATTAACCACTTTCTCAGACAAACAAAACCTGATGGAGATCATTGCCAGAATGTTTGCCCTAGTGGAAATAATAAAAGAAATTCTTCAGGCAGAAGGACCATGATACAGGTCAGAAACTTTACTTAGCATAAAGAAAAATCAATAAAGATAAAAGATAGTTGTATTGTTATTAGTCTTGATTGATCTAAAGAAAGCTGTTTGAAGCAATGTTATGGACTAAATGTTTGTGACTCTCAAAATTCAAAAATTGTGATTCTAACCTCCAAGGTGATAGTATGAGGAGTTTGGGCGTCAACCAAGTCACGAAGGTGGAGCTTTATGAGTGGGATTAGTGTCCTTAAAAAAGGACCCCAGAGAGCTTCCTGGCCCCTTCCACTATGCAAGAAGACCCCATCTTTGAGCCAGGAAGCAGGTTCTCACCAGATACCAAGTTTGCTGTTGCCTTGATCTTGGAGTTTCCAGCCTCAATTACTACGAGAAATACATTTTTGTTGTTTATAAGCCACCTTCTCTATGGTACGTTTTTTTGACCACAGAACTTTACTAAGACAATAATAGGCCGGGCTCGGTAGCTCAGCCTGCAATCTCAGAGCACTGGGAGGCTGAAGTGAGTGTATTGCCTGAGCCCGCGAGTTCGAGACCCGCCTGGGCAATTTGGCGAGACTTCATCTCTACAATAAATCAAAAAACTAGCCAGGCATGGTAGCACATGCCTGTAGTTCCAGCTACTTGGAAGGCAGAGATGGAAGGATCCCCGGAGCCCAGCAGGTGGAAGCTGCAGTGGCCGAGAGCGGCTACTGCACTCCAGTCTGGGTGACGGAGTGAGACTCCAAATCAATAAAAAAAGAAATAATAACATATTAGGTGATTACAGTGCATAAATAATCCAAATTAATGAATATGGACAGCAGAACAAAAAAAAGGTGTCTGCAGTACATATAAAGTAGTTATAGAAAGTTGGTAATTGATTAGTTTAAGATGTATATATTAATAACCAATAACATTAATTTTATAATAAATATATTGACTTGCTAAGAGATCATATAAAACTTAATTATCTTAAATACTCAATTAAAATCATATCAGGCAGAAAGAAGGGCAGAAAAGACACACAAAGATGCAGCAAATATAAAACCGTTATAAATATGGCAGCTATTGCTGCACGTCTATCAATAACCCCAATAAAGGCAGATGAAATAAACACAACAATTAAAAGTCAGAGACTGGCACACTGGCTCAAGGCTGTAATCCCAGCACTTTGAGGGGCTGAGGTAAGAAGATTGCCTGAGCTCAGTTTCGAGACCAGCCTTGGCAAGACCTCATCTCTACAACAAATCAAAAAATTATCTGGGCATGGTGGTGAGCACCTATAGTCCCAGCAGCTTGGAAGGCTGAGGTGGAAGGATCACCTGAGCACAGCAGGTTGAGGCTGCGGTGGCCATGAGTGTGCCCTGCACTCCTGCCTGGGCAACAGAGTGAGACTCCAACTCAAAAAAAAAAGACAGAGATTGTCAAAGTGGGAAAAAATAAGAAACTTACTCAATAAACACTTAGTGTAAAAATAAATGGATTTTTAAAAATTATGTACCATGCTATTACCAATCCAAAAAAATGCTGGGAGCAGGAACTTCAAGGGATATATTTTGAGGTGATTTAAATGTTTTAAAACTGGATTGTGGTGATAGTTGCACACATTTTGAATACATTTACAAAATCTTATGGACTGTAAACTTATAAGGAGTGAATTTTATGATAACTGTGTTTCAATTAAGCTTTTTTTCAAGTGAGGGGTTTTCTTTGAGATTATTTTCATTTCTCTTTTATCCTAATCTCTTAATTTTTCTTTCTTTTCTTTTTTTTTTTTTTGTTGGGGTCTCACTCTGTTGCCCAGGTTGAAGTGCAGTGGCATAATCACGGCTCACCACAGCTTTGATCTCCTGGGCTCAGGTGATCCTTCCACCCCAATCCCTCAGGTGCCGGGGACTACAGGAATGCGTCACCATGCCTGCTAACTTTTTATTTTTATTTTTTGTAGAAACAAGGTCTCACTGTGTTACCTAGGCTGGTCTTGAACTCCTGGGCTCAAGTCGCCTTCCGTCTTGGCCTCCCAAAATGCTGGGATTCCAGGTATAAGCCACTGCACCCAGCCTATCTCTTCAAATAGTCTTATATGATATAATTTGCAGAACAATTATAAAATAAGTCTCCTTCACATTCACAAATTTAAATGGTACATGTTTGTAGAAACATCTGGTGTTAATTAAATGTGACTCTCAGCAGAACCTCAGGAATTGCCTGGAGAAGATGGGTTGGTGGTGGTGGTGGCCACGGCTGCCAGAATAGAGATTGTGTTGCCAAATTGATGCTTTTCAGATACAAAGAAAAGAGCCACCAGGTCAGGAGACCTATGTCCACCTACACTCAAGCACTCCATCCTGGGAGATCGGACCAGGACTTCTGAGTGTGATATCCGAAAGGCGAAAATTGTGTCTTCTGGGAGGTCTGTTTTATAACAGCAGCTACTTCTGGGCTCCCTCCTATCCAGGGGGTCTGACTTGTAGGTGGTCATATCCCTGAAGCCCATAATCAACCCTATTATTTAAAGTACCTTTTCCAATTCATATCATCTTATGCCATATAATATTTTCCTGTGGCTTGCTCTGTGGTATTTTTTAGAAGATAAAGTGCCTCACATATGTTTATTACGGCATCGTTCACAAAAAAAAATGGAACCAACTGTGCTGCCCATTGAAAGAGGACAGTATAAAAACATGTGGTACATATACAGAATGGAATATTACACAGCCATAAAAAAATGACCAAATTATGAACTTCGCAGCAACTTGGATGGTCTTAGAGGCTATAATACTGAGCAATCTATCACAGAAACAAAGAACTGAGTACCACATGTTCTCACTCATAAGCAGACCTTGAATAACTTTCGTAATACTATAAGAAAGGGATTTGGCAGGAGTGGGAAACCACCAGGTTTGGCAGTTGAGAGAAACTGTTAGGGGAGGGGGGCACACCTCAACCAGGGTACCTGAATAATGAAAATCTGCATACCTAACCCTGAATTGCACCTCACCTCTTTCAAATAAAAAGTTAGACCGGACTCAGTAGCTCAGCTTGTAATCCTAGCACTTTGGGAGACCGAGGTGAGTGGATTGCCTGAGCCGGGGGTTCGAGACCCACCTGGGCAACTTGGCGAGACCTTGTCTCTACAATAAATTAAAAATTAGCTGGGCGTCGTCGCACACACCTGTAATTCTGGCTACTTGGAAGATTGAGGCAGAAGGATCGCCGGAGCCCAGCAGGTTGAGACTGCGGTGGCCAGGAGTGTGCCATTGTATTCCAGCCTGGGTGACGGAGTGAGACTCCAACTCAAAAAATAAATGCAAAAATAAAAATAAATAAAAGGTTCAAAAATAACAATCAAGTGCCTGAGATGCAATGCTCATATACCTTCATATCATTCTGTGGTTAAGGTGTTAAAAATTCACAGACATATGATTTCCCCAGTTTTACGCCATTCAATTAAACAAAGCATGTTTGTGTCTTCATTCCATCAAACAAGCTCATTCATGGATGGATACAGATGTGTGCTAAGATATTTCCTCGATGATTACTAAAGGTCACTGTTGTTTTTTTTTGTAGCTTACCTTCGTGCGATAACGCCAAATACTGTCTTCCCAGGAGCTGCTTCTTTTTCTTCCCTCCTCTCCCACTTGAGAGCTGACCTACATGCAACCTATCCAGGCAAGTTCATGGCTGGTCTTCGACTTTTTTCTAATTCATGTTTCCCGGTATGTGGAGGGATCCAAAAAAAAGCTAAAATGTATTTCTTAAAAGACATGTAATCAGCCGGGCTTGGTGGCTCAGCCTGTCATCCCGCGCCTTTGGGAGGCTGAGGTGAGCGGATGGCTTGAGCCCGCGGGTTCGAGACCCGCCTGGGCAGCGAGATCTCATCTCTACAACCAATCAAAAAGTCAGCCGGGCGTGGTGGCACGCGCCTGTAATTCCGGCTACTCGGAAGGCTGAGGCGGAAGGATCGCCGGAGCCCGGTGGGTCGAGGCAGCGGGGGCCGGGAGCGGCCACTGCACTCCACTCTGGGCGACAGGGTGAGACTCCAGCTCAAAAAAACAAAGCAAAACAAAACATGTAATCTTTCATACAGGTTTAAACTTTAGTCACCTTCAAAGTATTCTCAATTTGATGAAATACACCCACAGAGATACTTTCTCTACTGCTCGAAGCAGTTTTCGAACTGGTCTGTTTTGACCCGTTTGAGTGCTTCTGCAATTTTGTTTCCCCTCTTCCACATCAACGAAACATTTCCCTTTGAGGACTCTTCACCCAGGGAAACAAATAAACAAAAAAATTCGCTCAGGACAAGATTGGGTGACTAGGGAGGGTGCGGCACTGGGGCCATGCCACTTTGGGTTGAAAACTGCTGAACACTCAGCGTGGTGTGAGCAGGTGTGCTCGGAAATCACCCATCGTGAGATGGGCAGACATGCTGAAAGAATCTCCAAACCGAAAACATTCACTGAAGCCAAACACAGCCTCTCACACTATCGCTGACTGGTACACTGATGCCAGTGGGTTCCTAGCACACTTCCCTAGCAAAAAATAATTCTGTTTTTTGTCTGAGTCCCCCCTTGGACCTCAGCGTCCCATTGTCTGGAATCCATGATGCAAAGTAAATGTGAATCATAAAAATGTATCTACATTTGTATGTGTGTATTATATGCTGCTCTAGTTTTTGTCATCTCCCTCTGTTTACTTTCAGGATACAGAAACATAGAGAGTCTCCTTGTTTGACACAGGTTAGAACACAAGAATTCCTACGTGACCAGTGTAGACAAGACTTCTCTGGAATGCGTGTCTTCAGAGTGTCTCCAGCTTCTCATCCTTCTGAGCAGTTCTCTGCAGAATCACCAACTTTTATTCTTCTTTTATCGCTCCAGAAGCTCTGTTACTGTTTTTGTGTCTGTAAGTTTTGTTGTTTTAAGTTTAACCATGGAGAAAAAAAGGATGTATTATATATATTACATAGATAGTATATGTCTTTGTATATATTGTATATAATGTATCTTCATACAATTGACTGAATAATTTAATTAAACTAATTCCAACTGAATTAAATTTAATGAAGGGAGTAGCTCAATGGAGTTTTCCTTAGATTTAACATGGAGATTTCTATAGGAAACCTAACCTAACCTAATCTCACCTAACCTACCCACAAGCCTCAGGCAAAAGTTAAGAGTGAATTGTTTATAAAACGTGACTATCTTTTATGCCTTGACTTTGTAACAGATTCTCTCAGGTTTTCGAGGTATAGGATCAAACCATCAGCAAAGAGGGATAACTTAACTTCCTCTTTTTCTATTTGGATACCCCCTGATTTTCTCCTGATTGCTCTAGCTAGGACTTCCAACATTATGTTGAACAGGAGGGTAAGAGTGGGCAGCCTTGTCTTGTTTAGGTTTCCAGGGGAAATGCTACCAATTTCTGTCTTTTAGCAATATGCTGGCTGTGGGTTTATCCTAGACATCTCTTACTATTTTGAGGTATGTTCCCTCTATACCTAGATGTTTGAGGCTTTTTATCAAGAAGGGATGCTGGGTTTTGTGAAAATCCTTTTCTGCATCTAATGATATAATCATGGGATTCTTATAAGTGCATCTGTTGATGTATTGAATTACATTGATGGACTTCAAATAAAAAGCACAATCCCATTCACAATAGACACACACACACACACACAATGAAATACCTTGGCTCTCCCTAACCAGAGAAATGAAAGGCCTTTAAAAGATGAAAAAAACAAAACACTGCTCAAAGAAATCAAAGAAAACACAAACAAGTGAAAAAATATGTCATTCTCATGGATTGGAAGAATCAATATTGTTAAGATGTCCATCCTACCCAAGACAATTTACAGATTCACTGCAATACCCATTAAATTGCCAACATTATTCTACTCAGACTTGGAAATGACAATACAGAAATTCATATAGAAAAACAAAACAAAAAACACAGAGAGTCAAAACAATCCTCAGGGGGGAAGAAAAACCCAAAGTGGGGGGTATCACACTTCCAGACTTTAAATATTATTACGAGGCTACAATAATCAAAACAGTCTGGTACTGGTGCAAGAACAGGCATATAAACCAATGGAACAAGGTAGAGATTCCAGAAGCAAAAACTCAATTTCTCAACCAACTCTTCCTTGACAAAGCCTTCACCAACAACCACTGGGGAGAGAAGAGCCTATTCAGTAAATGGTACTGGGAAAATTGACTGACCACACGCAGAAGAATATAACAGGACCCCTATCTATCACCATACACAAAAATCAACTCCAAATCAACTCCTAAATGCAAAATCTCAAGCTATATGAATCTTGAAAAATTCAGGAGACACCCTACAGAAACTAGAATAGGTAACCAATTCCTCATCACAGCCCCAAATGCCATGCTATAAGAGATAAGATGGATAAATGGGACCTCATCAAACTGAAAAGCTTCTGTCAAGCAAAAGACAGTGGGAAGACAGCCCCCAAAATTTCAAATATTGGTCAACTGTATATCTGACAAAGGCCTAACATCCAGGATCTACAAGAAACCCAAAAGTGCTGAAAGGAAAAAAAAAATGATCAGGCCCATTAAAAAGTGGGCAAAAGGCACGAATAGACACTTCTCAAAAGAAGACATACAGGCAGCCAACAGACACATGGAAAAGTGCTCAGCCTCACTCATCATCAGAGAAATGCAAATCAAAACCACACTGAGGTACCACCTAACCCCAGTAAGAATGGCCATCACTAATAAAACAAAAACCAACAGATGCTGGCAACGATGCAGAGAAAAAAAGGACACTTCCACACTCCTGGTGGGAATGCAAACTAATTGCAACTTCTTTGAGAAATAGTGTGGCCATTTCTGAAAGAACTAGAAATTGACCTTCCATATGACCCAGTAATCCCTCTTCTGGGAATATACCCAGAGGAACTCAAGTCATTCTACAAAAAAGATACCCAGGGTGACCCCCCAGGTCCCCCTCCCACTGTGGGAGCTTTTCTGTCCTCTCAACAGATCCTGCTTTAAAAAAAATACCTGTGCACGCATGTTTACGGCAGCACTATTCACAATAGCAAAAACATGGGCCCAACCATGCTGCCCATTGAAACCATATTTTTTAAAAAACTGCTACGTATACACAATGGAATATTATGCAGCCAGAAATAAGGACAAAATTATGGATTTTGCAGCAACCTGGATGGCTTTAGTGTCCGTCATACTCAGTGAACTATCACAGAAACAGAGAACTGAGTACCACATGTTCTCGCTCATAAGCGGACCCTGAACATTTATCTCAATACTATGTGAAAGGGATTGGCAGTAGTGGGACACTGCCAGGGGAAGAAGGGGGAGCACATAACATCAATAAGGGCACCTGATCCCAACCAGGCGAGGTGAGGACCGATGGGAGGCCCAAAGTTCATCTGCATGATGACGACTTATGTACCTAATCCTGAATTGCACCCCACAGCTTTAAAATAAAAAAAAAGAGCGGTTGTATGCTTCCGAGGCGCATATCACATTTTATCTTACCTGTTGTGGGTCAGATGGACTCAGGCCCCAACAGCCGTAAAATATGCAATCAGCACATCTTGCCTTGTTGCCAAAATCGGAACATTTATGTTGCCCTGTGCTTCAGAAAACAGAACTGGGTTGTGTCATAATACTTAATATACATGTATAACTTTAAAAGCAAACATTTAGGAGTCCCTGCAGTGAAAATTGCAGAGCAATTTCCCATGTTTAAACTTTATTGAAATCCTAAAATATTAAATAATATCCTGAAATTCTCCCCATCTATACCCTTCCAAAGAAACACGGTTGGTTATTGCTGTCTGGTTAATAGGGTGTGCCCAGCAGGGTCGTCTTCACCGGGTGAGTATCTCATCTGACAATGGCTTCCCGTCAGTCCGTCAGCCCAGCCTGGACACTAAGCATGGTAGGTTTCCTAATAGGCATTGAGGACTGGCAGGGGCAGTGCAGCTCAACACACGAAGGTGACAGCCCTCTCCTGCTGTGCTCTCATGGCCACCCTGCTGTTGGACTTCTGGTCCCTCCTGTGGTCTTGCCACACCTGTTCCGTCTTGCACACCTAAAGCCAGAGGATGCTCATCTCCGGCTCTTAGGCTCTGGGCAACGATTCTCCACAAACTGAAGAGCAAGTCGTTGGCATCTGTGGAACTTTCCAGCCTCACCCCCTTCCAGCTCCCAGTCACACCCATAATATTCTTGCCCCCTTCTAAGTCTTCTCCGAGCCTGTCACGTCCTTCCTGGACACGGTGCCGCTGCGCCTGCAGCGAACACTCCCACCCTGCCATCGAAATCTGCTGGGAAGTCACATGACCCTGGAGGTTCAGCCAGGATACCACCTCCACAACGCGGCCTCTTCAGGCATCTCTTGGGACTCGGCTGCCCTTTTTCCAAGTCCCTAATTGTACGAGCTGTGGCTGTGCTAACTGTGTTGTCTGCAATTACTGACACCTTTCTTTCTCCCAAGCAGGTAATCTCCTTAATACCGAGGACAGTGCCTCGTGTATTATTTTTACCCTGCAAAATACAGTGAAGGCATGACTTGACTTCTTTCTGCAAACTGTGCACTCCAGAAGCTTGAAATCATGAGCCCAGAAGCTTGTAGGGGGACCGTGGATCTGGCCGCAGTGGACTGGAAGAGTGGACGTAGGCAACAAACAGAACACGGGGGATGCTGTCTGCTCTCTCTATCGGCTAGCGGTGCAGAAGTGTGCTGACCCAGGCTCTGTATTTCCATCATCAAATCTTTGCACGTGAGGGGTGTTTCCTAAAACTCTGTCACACCATGATCCTAGGCCCTTGTATATAAAGTATACTCATATAGGGGGACCAAATAATGGAGTCTATTTATAAAACACTGCGTATTTATTCTTACAGGTTTCAACTTCAGTCGTCTTGAAATCTGGACTGTCTGTTTGATGCAATGCGCCTATCAAGACGCTTTTTCCAAGGCTCAAAACAGTTTTCGACCTTGTCAGTTTTTATGCCTTCTAGTGCTTCTGCTGTTTTTGTTTCACCTGCTCCACGCTGGCAAAACGATTCCCTCTGAGGACTCTCTTCATCTGGGGAAACAAACGGAAGTCACTCAGGGAGAGATTGGGTGAGCAGGGAGGGTGGAGAGTGAGGGTCGTGCCAACTGGGACCCAAAACTGCCGAACACTCAGTGGGGGTGGGTAGGGGTGCCCCGTACATCACACGTCATGAAAGGGGCAAACACGTTGAAGTAATCTCGACAACAACAAAAATCCCTGAAGCCGAATGCAGCCCCTCACAACAGCGCTCCCTGGTACACTGATAGCCCTGAGTTCCTAGAACACTTGCCTCTCGGGGGAAGCCTGCACTACCAGGGACCTGCCCTCCAAAAGATAATCATGTTTTTTGGTTCCCTCTTTCATATATTTATCTTTATCTACTGCCCTGTCCACATAAATTATATTCGTATTTTTGTTTGTTTATTGCTTTTTGCATATAAATTATTCGAAAGTCCCTAGCATAAAAGCAAATCAAAATAAAGCCAAAAGACAAACAACAGAAAAGCAGTTTTCTCAGAGCACGTTTACATCTCCAAACTTAAAAATAGAGAAACTTGACCAGGTCTGTGACCAAGTCAAGGGCACCAAGAGTAAAGGGAATTCTCCCATCAATGAGAAAATGTGATGGCTCGGGGGGTGGACAGGTAGGAGCAGCAAAAGCATCAGCCGTCAGAGACTAGAGCTTCGGCAGCAAGGATGATGCCACCCTTTTCAGCAGCCTCGGCAGGGGCCATGTCTCCACCCTCGTCAGCCCCACCACCCATGTCTCCACCAGTCGAAGAGATGGCACCGAATGCTGGAAGTTGTTCAAGAGTCAGCCATGCTCAGAGGCACACTGGGAGCTCCAGACAGTGGCTCAACAAGGGGAGTTCAGAAGGACATTAACTGAGCCGAAGCCTGATGCTAACATCAGGCGTGAGAAGGTCCAGGGATGGGGGGCAGCGGGGGAGGGAGCGAGTGAGGACCAAGGGGTGATTTCCTTGCCTCTGACACTGGGCACCGCAGGGAAGTGAGCTTGTGCTGGCCCTGGGAGCAAGGCTCCAAGTCCATGACAGATTCGTGGGTCCAGAAGGTTGCTGCAGGGACCAGTCCTCAGTGGGGGTGTCTGAATGGGGGACTACCAGGGGCCTCTTGCAGCAAAGATGAAAACCATGTAAATACCAATGTCACTGCTGGTGGTTATATGTTGCCTTAAATGCGTACAACTGTGTTTACAATATTGACTTGTCGTCTGCTCTGCCACAGGGAGATGTGACCTTGATAACTGCAGTCACTGTTCAAAGTTCCCGGGGCTCCATTCGAAGAGGATAGAAGAGGACCCATGTGTCACTGGATCACTCCAGAACATGTTTGGAGCCAGTTTCCTTTGGGAAGGTCTCATTGGTTGATCTTCCTTTCTGCCTGTTACTTAGTGTAAATATTGACGAAGACAGGAGACAGCTCTGGAGTTTGGCTCTTCTTAACACTGGACAAGTGAACAAGGGTTGCCCAGGAGTCGTCGGTTTGTGAGTTATCTCGAGAGGAAGAGCCTCCCACTCAGCTCCTCATGAGCCCCAGAGAGCCGAGCTCCCACCACCCAGCTCTGGACAGCACCCCACTGCCATTCCAGTTAGTCCTTGCCCAGTGGGCAGTGAAATGACTGTGGCTTCGAGCAAGAGGCTCCGATAATCCAATCTCCACTGACACTTGGAAACATTAAAAGGAAAAACACTAAGAAATAAAAGAAAAGCAGAAAATAAATCTGGAGAATTTTGTGGCACACGGCAAAGCTTCACAGAGTTTTCTTCTTTCTTATCACCCTGCCCAATCAACCAGAACAGATGGAAGGAGGGAAATTAATTGAAGGAAAATTTAAAACAAGGGAAATTGCTATGTCGCTGAAGTAGCAATAATGGATATGATGTTTTCGAGGCAATAAAGGGCCACTGAGACAAATATACTGTAGTTTTTATGCAATGGCCTACTTTGGGCTGAGGAGGATGGTCATGTACATCACTACATCACCAACCTTTGGTCTAAGTAGGGAAACATCTACAGGTCAGACCTCTCTTAGATCTGACTAAATGCATACCTTGGTCCATGTAAAAGGCTGGGCTAACGGGGCCACACCTGTTACATCACTTCAAGTCATTTACTTCTGGTCGTAAGCTTCTTTACCTATAAACAAGGAAGACACAAGTGTTACAGCCCACAAGCAAACAAAAAGAAATTAAGGCTACTCCGAAAAGAAATTAAGGCTACCCCATGGTGGCGAAAGACACCAAAGACAAATGCACCCCCATGGCTGATGCTTAGAAAGGGAGTGCACAGGGTAGGTTCGTGCTTTTGCTATTGTGAGTAATGCAACAATAACCACGTGGGTGCAGATGTCTTTTTGGTAGGGCAATTTATGTTCATCTGGGTTTTTTCCAGGAGAGGGATTGCTGGATCTTATGCAGGTCAATTTTTAGTTCTTTTAGGAATCACCACACTGTTTGCCGTAGAGGTTGGACTAGTTTGCATTCCCACCAACAGTGTAGAAGCGTTCTCTTTTCTCTGCATCCGTGCCAGCACCTGTTGTTTTTTGGCTTATTATTGAGTGCCGTCCTTACTGGAGTTAGATGGTATTGGTAGATTTGATTGGCATGTCTCGGATGATTAGTGAAGCTGAAAATTTTTTCACCTGCTTGTAGGTCACCTTTTCAGAAGTGTCTGTTCATGTTCTTTGCCTGCTTTTTAATGAAAGTGGACTAGATAATGAAAATGTGGTGCATCTACACAACAGAGTATTACCCAGCCCTAGAAAGCAAAATCATGAACTTCACAGTAACTTGGATGTAGCTGGAGACCATCATGCTAAGTGAACTATCACAGAAACCAAGAAGCGAATACAACTCCAAATGGACCGTGAACACTAGTCACATTAGCACAAAGGTGGGATTGGCAGTCCTGGAGGGGCACACAGCAACACAGTGGGTACCTGGCCCGCTAACAGGGCGAGTGAGGGCCACCCCAAAGTCCAAACTTCACCTGCACACAGTCTGCTTAGGTCGTAAATCCCCACTTACACCCCACAACTCTACAATATTTTTTTAAAAGAAAACCAGACTTTGTGTAAAGTTCAGGCTCTTTCTCTACTAGCAACATGGATCCATGGAAAACCATGACATTGGTGAAATCGACAGGTCTGAAGCCAGAGGTCCAGAGTTGGCAGGATCAGGTCAGACACTTAAATTATTGGAGAAAGACTTTAAGGTATTTTACACCTCTAGAAGCCAATGTCTGTCTCGTCAAAATCCAACAAGTTGCATATTTAGTAGCTAAGACTAAGTGAGTGCCCATGACCTGACAAATGCTTTCCTCAGCAGTTTATGCATTTGACTTTTTAATGGTAGCTATAGCACCACGAGGAAGGGCTTGTTATCATGCATAAAATAATTAAGAAAGTTTAATATACTTTCTCAAGATCATATGGTGGTAAACCATGCAACCTGAACTCAAGTTCAGCTATCTGTTCTGAAATCTTGGTCTTTTAGCAATTATGAAACACTGTCTCGCTAGAAACCATGTGAACACCTTCTGACCATGGGCTGTGAGAAATAAATAAAACTCTTTGGTTTCTGCCCTGAAAGAGGTTGCTAGATTTTCAGGATACCTAAATCTGTCTATCATCTTTCTATCTATCATGCATCTCTCTCTCTCTCTCTCTCTCTCATCTATTTACCCATCCATCCAACTATCATCTATTAATAAATATATATATAGTACATAAATCTATACACATCTAGACTATATGGTGATCTATCATCTGTCTACAATTTATCTGTCATCTGTTTATCTTCTGTCTAGCCAACTAGCTGTCGACAAGGCTACATGTGTTTGTGATTATATAGATTATATAAAAGTATCTATCACTCCCTCCTTTCTATCTCTCTACCTATCTAGAGAGACAGGTTTACACCGCTACAGACGTATGGTCATAGGAAGTGTGTCACACTGAGAGAGAAGCCTGCTTCAAGAGGAAGGGTCTGCACGCTAGAGCCCTTTGTGGGGCTCGATCCCTAAGTGACCATGGCAAAGGGGCATTGGCTGGCTCTTGTTACGGCTCTGAGTTTCCTCCTCTCTACAATGGGGACAAAGCCGTAGCCTTGCTGTGAGTGGAAAGCAAAGTCTGTCAGTGATTGCCTGCTCACTGTGTCATGCTGGGCTTCCGGTCGCAGAAGAGGTGGGCAGGAAGGGCCTCAGCCAGGAGCTGAAGTGCCGCTGGGCTTTGCAGGGTGGGCTGACGGTGGGTGATCGGGAGCGGGTGGTGGAGACGTTGGCAAGGATGGCAATGCAAGACCCTACAGAAACGTTGGACAGCATGCAACCATGGGGCAGGACGGCCCTCTGCTGCCCAGAAAAGAGTCATTCTCCACAGGCTGGAGAGAGTTGTTAGGGCCTGGATCAAAGTTCATCCTAAATATCATTCCAGAAATTCTCTGCTTCTTAGCTAGAAACTGATGAAACTATCTGTGGACATGGGCTCTTCCTTGGTAGTTTGCATTTGAGTTACAGCTTCCTGAGAACGCCAAGACTCCATCCACTGGAGTGATTCCAATGTGTGCATGACTTCTTGGCCAGGGAGTATTCTAGACAGCCTCATGTTTCTGTGTCCCCACAGGCCCCGTCATGCCCATGTCGGCCAACTCTCTCAGTGCCTAGGGTTGAACCGATAGAGAGAGCCTGGACTCGAATGCATCATTTCCTCTGCTTAACTCACACATGCGTTCTTGGCACAGAGGATGAACTAGAGAACCATGTCAGTGCCCTGGGAAATAAGCCCGAGCCAACAGCTTTCACTGCCCAGGAGAGAAAAGAGCAGAGAAACTTACTGTGTGACCAGCCCAGTCACTAATAAGTGCAGCTGGCATTTTGAAAGTGTTCGCTGAACTGCAGGCGTCGGCTGAGGGGACAGGTCGGGATGGAATCCAGTGTTGGCTCTTTGGCCCCTCGATCCTTCCCAAGGGACAGCATCGTTGCCCTTCACCCACAGGCTGACCAGGTGTCCTTGAAGCATTCTGCTCACAACACAACAGGCAACAGGAGGAACCCCTGAACACAAAGACCTGGCCCTGAAACAGACACACGCGTGTGCAGAATCATGGCTGTGACTCAATCCCCCCAAATTCATATGCCAGATAGGAAGAAAGGAAAGAAGGAGCTGGGTGGTTGTCAAGATTCTGGTATTACTAAAAAACAGGAACACTGAATATATTTTTCTTCTTTAGGTCTGTTACTGGAAATTGAAGTACGCACACGTATTTAATCATAATCAAGAAATATCCATCATTTCTCTATTATTAGAAGCCACATCTCTTCATGTGTTACTATGTTACATTGTGATGTAGAATTTAGAATTTATGCCACTGCTGTGTTACAAAATAAACCTGCAATTGAATCTATTTTGTGTTTTTTTTTCTTTGATTACTCTGCTGCATTCCGTTTGATGTCTTACTCAACATTTTTGTGTTAATACACAGGCAAGCGATTGGCTTATCATTTTATTTTGCTTTTTTATTTTTTATCTTTTGGCTTTAGTATCACATTTTTCCTTGAAATCATAAAAAGAAACTGCAAGCTGTCTCCTTTGCTTGTGTTTTCTTAAAGGACTGAGATAATTTTCTGGTAATACAGGTTGAAAACTTTTTTGAGACTATAACATAAAGGAACTTTTTAATTGTTTAATAATTACTTCGTTGAAATTTTCTGTATCTTCTGAGACCAGTTTGGTAAATAATATTAACCCGGAAAATATTCATTTTGATTAGAGTTTCTAAATTATCTGCAAGCTTCGTATCACAGTTAGTTTATATAAACATTTGGACATGTTTGCTTGGCATAAATTTAAGTTATAAGTTCAATGCTATAAGTGTAAGATTTCAAGAAACAGTTGACTATATTTTGAGGTTACACTAAATTTGAAAATATAAAAATCTTATAAATTTCTAGCATTTAGTTAAAAAAAAGAAAGAAAAGAAAAGAATTAGGACACTCTTAGCAGGAAAATATGGCCCCAAAACAGGATAAAACACTAATCACTGGGAACAGATAAAATTATAGGAATCATGAAGATAGCACACACAGACTTTAAGGTAACTACTGTCACTGTCCTCAAATATTAAGAGATGAGCATTTTAAGTGAATATCATTTTCTTTTAATTTAGAAATGGTCATCCAGATACCATGAAATAAAAATAACTCAAATATATGTAAGCTATATCATACGTCTGTTTTATATATGAAAAAGAAAGGAATATGGGCCATGCACAAGTTACAAAATCTGTCAATTCACAAATATAAATATCTGTGTGTAATAGATATACACATCAATCCTCACTATAGTTGAAGCAATTTTGGTAAAGTTCTAATGATATAATGGCTTTGCAATATTTTTGGTAATTTTTAGCTCACCCAGATTTCCTATAATGTTTTGAAGAAAGAATATTTTTATTTTTGCCTTAAGTATAGATCAGATAAATCAGTTTATGATGTCATTTTAAGACTTGTTCTGGATTTTTTGTCTCCAAATGCTAATTCCAATTGTCAACCATCCAAAGATATGATGTGAGCTCTTTCTTGCCTAAAGTTCAGACCGCTGTTCTCAACTCCTCAACCCCAGTTCAGTCACCAGTGGGCCCTCGGAGCCCCATGGAGTGAGTCACCTTCAAACGCCCTCTGCTAGCTGGGAGATTTTCCTTCGGATGACAGCACTTCAATCAACGCAAGGAAGCCTTCTCCCCCCAAAATAAGAGTGCTCAACACCAACTAGAGACTCATGTGACAAGGAATCTTACCTAGACTTCTGTATTCTAGAGAGTCATGATGAAAGCAAACTGCAGGCGTCTGTGTCGATATTTACCAAGTGCAGAAGGAAGAGGAAACACAGCTTCCCCCCATTTCTGGCTTCGGTTAGATTTAGCACACATCTCAAGGACGTTTTGGATTCAAGAAGTGTTTGCTTGGTGTCAGTGTCTGGTTGTGCCAACAACACCTTCGACAGAGATCCTCATATCATTTTTTTGGTATTTAACCTTGTTCCAAAAGAGCGTAAGATTAAATATGAACTGAACATTAAAAATGACTCTGACATGACTGAAATAGCACCTTAAATTGTGAAGCTAAGAGACGACTGCATTATCTTTTAATGTATAAAGGGATGACATGTCAAGGGAATGGTAAATATTAAATCTAACAAGTTACATATTTTTAAAAGAATATTATGAGAAGAAGACATGGAATTAAAATTGAATATGGCTAGCTCTTCTTCTCGAATTGTGAAATCAAATTTCCTCAGAGGTCCATGAAAAAATGGAAAAAGAAAACTGTGTACTTGTGTTCTATGTCCCCTCGGTAAATAAATATGTTTCATTTTCTGCCTCTAAGGCTCATCTAAATATTAATTCACAATGTTCTGCAGCTGCACACTAAAATAAAAGCACTTTTAAAAATTACTCAGAAAATGTTTTTGCATGGTAAAGTGTATTTATAAAATTAAGATGATAAAACACTTTAAAATGTTTTTTACCACCAATGTAGCTGGTGATAGCACAGTTTGACACAAAATTGGTCTTTTAAAAACTGCTGCACTGGGTGGAAATGAGTCTTCTGGGGCTTTTCCCTGAGGTGTGTCTGCAGCTTTCTGCTTCAGCCAGAGGGCATGAATGACCTCGACGGTGCCGCGGGATATGGGCGTGTGTGTGGACATGAGCATGAGTGTGCGTGCATGAGTGTGACTGTGAGCCTGAGAATGGGTGTGAGTATGTAATACTATGCAGTAAGTGTGTGAGAAGAGTACATGCTTGTTATTTGAGTCAGTGCACCAGAGAGTGCAGGTGAGCGTGCACACGTGAGAGTGTATAAATGTTAGTGTGTGCCTGAGCATGTGCGTGTCCATGTGTGAGTGTGTGTGTCTGTGGCTGTGCGTGAGTCTATGGGAGTATGTGTGTGTGTATGTGAACTTGCTATGCAAGTGTGTGTGTGTGAGAGCTTGTGAGTGTGTGCATACGTGTGAGTGAGTGCATGAGAGTGTAGGTGAGTGTGTGAGTGTGAGATTGTGTGTGTGAACATGAGTGTGAGTGTGGATGGGGTTGAGTATGTGAGTATGTGTGAGTGTGCGTGAGTGTTTAGGTGTGCGAATGCATGAGTGTGTGGGTGGGTGAGTGCGGGTTTTGTGTGAGTGTATTGCCAGTGAGTTTGTGTAGGTGTGGGGTATGTAGGTGAGTAGGTGTGTGGGTGTGTGGGGTTTGTGTGAGTGTGTGTGCCAGTGAGTGTGTGGGTGGGGGGGTGTGTGAGTGTGGGTGGCAGACTGTGTATGAGTGTGTAAGTGAGCATGTAAATGTGTGCAAGTGTGTGGCTGTGTGTGAGTGTGTGGATGTGAGCGTGTGTGAGTGTGTGGATGTGTGTGCGGGTGTGTGTGAGCGTGAGTGGGTGGGTGTGTCTGAGTGTGGGTGTGTGTGCTTGAGCAGGTGTTCCAGTGGTCATGTCAGTGTGTGTGTGTGTGTGTGTGTGTGTGTGTGTGTGTGTGTGTTCACCATTAGTGTCTGACCTTATGCATCGGGGGGCGTATGGGCCAGATATTTGTGAATACCACTTGCAACTTCACGTTCCCTCAAAGAAACAGCAGTTCATTCAGCAGTTTCCAGATATTTTCCATGAGATAGGTGTTATTTAGTCTTCTCTGATGTATTCATTCTGTTTGGACAAAGTGTTTACTGAAGAATATCCCAAAACGATTGCTCGCGCCAAGACACAGTTTAAGAAATGCCAGACCAAAGCAGAAAATGTCAGAATGCGTGAATACGGTCATGCGGAGCTTCTCTGGTGGTGAGATGACACACAGCAGGCAAGCGTCTGCTTGGCAGTTGACATCGGAGGGGGCCTTGCGAGGAGAGGCCTCTGCAGAGTCGCGGACTGCCCTGTGTCTACACCCACGACCTCTCATCCTGGACGCCACTGAGACTCACTCACCCTGTGTCCTCCAAACCGGAACTCCCAGTGTCCTTTCCTACTTGCAGGGCTCAGGAGCCCCGAGGCACAGAGGCACAGAGCCTGCGTGGGGCAGAGGTTCACTGGTCGCCGTCACTGGGCCACACATGGTCCCCAGAAGGTCAACTCAGTGAACGAAAGGCAGAAATCATTTCTGTGATGGTCCTCCTATGCAAAAACACAAGGAAGTTACACGATCATAAGACATAGATGTGAGGAGTTTTCTTTCAGAAACGGTGCAGGGACAATTAAGTCCTGAGAAAAGAGTCCACCCCCTCCCCCCGCCTTTGAAGATTCTTTGAAAGCAGCATGGCAAAGACAGCAAAGACAGCTTCGTATGGCTTGGCGCAATAGAATTTCTTCAGAATCAGAACAACCTCCTTATGACAGATTGATCTGAGGACACACAGTCCAGAACGGCTGGACAGCTGTTCCCAGACTGCAGGGTGAACATTTTATGCACAGGTGACATTTTTTCTGATTAGGAAATTCTCGGTCCTCTTCTGAGCTAAGTTTAAAAGTTCCCAAGGGAAGATCCATCCTATCTGCATTTGTGATTCCAATGAACTCTACATGCTAAGCAACCTTTGCAAGGTACACGCCATCCGCCCCTGTGGACCTTCTCTTGTGGGTCTAAGGGACGTGATTTTACTGCACCAATTTCAATCTCAGACAGGGTAAGGCAGCAGTATCTTACAGCAGTTGACCACTGCATCACCTGGGACTCTTCTTAGCAAACGCTGGGAACACATCCCATAATGCTTTGATTTCATTGGTCTGGGGCGAGGTTCAGCAGTCAGAACTTTAAAACTTAAACTTAAGTGTTTCTAATATGCAACAGACTGGGGAGTCACCACCCTGAGGAGTTCTAACATGCCATGGGTTCCCTCAACAATCCTATAGCAAACCATCATCTTCTTCCAGGAGTCTTAGCATCTTATGACATCTCCTAACTGTGGCCATTCAATATTCCCCTTACTCTCTGGCTTTGAATTCTCATGTGAGTAACCTAAAGCATCCTTTCTTTATACCAAGATTGGATGCTTGTTTTTGTTTTAGGTAGGTTCTTGGAAATTGAAATTCTATTGGAGGCTTAGACCCAGCTACCTGGTGACTGCCTCTTGAATACTCATGACATAGCTCCCTGGATCGTAAATTGATGCTTCCCCCTTGATTGTGCATGGATTATAACTCCTTACCCACTTATTAAGACAAAATATATCCTTACTTAGAACAAAGACCATGATGTCAATCATTTCGTGGACTGCCATCTCTTGTCTGGAATCATCCTTCCCATCTTTGATCTTCCCAACTTGACTTTGCCCGATTCACGCTCCAGAGTCCGTTCTTCCCACTCCATGGGAGAGCTCAGCTTCAATCACACTCACACAGGTTGACTCAGTCCTGCTGCCATAAATAAGGTTGTGGTCAGGCGTGTCCAAGGCATGGCAGGGAGCAGCACATAGTATAAGCTCCCAAGAGGGACAGATGACACCAAGGCAGCAGTATAATGCTGGAATGCTCCATGTGTTTCAGAAATCCAGTTTCATAAGTCTCATTTGCCTCCCAGAAGGATGTCTAGGAATCATATTCTAGTGTGTGCAATTGTTTTTTAAACAAATGCATGGACAATAGTCCTCAGACGGTTACAAGATTGACTAGATGTCTGTGTTAATTTGCATGTGTTTGCAACATGATGTGCACCAAACTAGAAGCTCTGCATCTACACGTAGGCAAACCTGCAGTGTGAGAGGTCACTGCAAATCATGTCTCTTCCTTCTCGTTTCTCTCTTCTTTAAATCTAACTGGTAGCCAGCCCTGAAAATGAAATGAGGTTACAGCTAGCAGATGCAATTTGAAATTGTTTTAGCATATTTAGGTCAAATAATTATCTTTTAAACAAGAGAAACTCTCCATGAAGGAAGGCCATGCAAGAAATATCAACCTCAGAGCCTCACTTTTAATTCACACTATGGAATTCTAAAGTCAATTGTGTCTGTTATCTGCTCTGTGCCACAATGTTAAAATCTCGGATCTTTATGATTGCAAGCAAAATATTTTTCTCCCATGATGCGAGAAAGGGGCTGAGGAACCATAAAGCCAGGGAAATTGAATTGGCATAATTCTCTATTTAATAACATAAATGTCTAGGGACATAAGAACTTATAGAATTTTGTCAGATTGAAATTTATTCTGAATATAAAGAGAAAAGTAGTTCATGTGCGAATAACAGGGCATTACAAAATAAGAAACTGCAAGATGCAGAATGCATTTATGTTTCCTGTTTTGTGGCAGAATAAAAGAATGTTTTCTCGATTATATTAGTGTGTTTATTTTATTTTTAATCAATCTGATGACCAAAATTTAACCTAAGAAACACGTAGACCTAACTAGCGACATTCAAATAAGCTGAGTGTCTGGCCATTTGTCCTAGCTCATTTTAAGTGTCTTACACAGGTTTACAGAGAAGAATTTAGATTAATGCAACGTGGCCAGATTGATTGGGTACCCAAGTCACAATGGGGAGCCCATCTGAGCCAGCCCACCTTGAGAGCTTCCAGGGGGCAAAGTGGTGTTCCCACCAACTCCACCTTGTCAACTTAGAGAAGTTACATCCAGTTTCTCTTCAGAACATGCCTTATGCATATGAGAGTTCGTGGTGTCTACTGAAGCCCAAATCACTCGCTGTCCACGTTTCCCCATCCAATCAATCAAAACAAAGGAAGGTAAAAGAAAATCTTGAATAGAAAGAATATTTTGCATTCCAATTTTAGGAATAAAACATTTAAACTGTAAATACCAAGGAAGCAAAAAAAATACACTTAACTTGCACAAATTAATTCTACGTGGAAATGTCATAATATTCTTCTTTTTTAATTGGAGAGAAAGAGAATAAAAATATGAAGTACATGATATTGACATTCCTTGTCAGCTCTGATTTTGTATAACTAGCTAAGTACAATACAGTCATCGGCCTTGAATGTCTAAGAAGGTATTGTTCGGGGGTTGGCGGTCAGTGTAGCAGCAGGGACTTCCCTGTGGCTTCAGCCGCGACCTGACCATGTATGCACATGACTCTGCTTGTCCCAGAAGACTGCGTTTGGTATTTCTTACAAGAAGCCCACCTTTACATTCTTTCTTGTTGCAAAGCCAAAGATAAATAGTACACACATAAATATGCAACTAAATATTTTTTTGAAAACAGGCTTAACGTGTGTAGCAAAGTGATCCAGTCCTGCAACAATTC
This sequence comes from Carlito syrichta, assembly GCF_000164805.1. NCBI lineage: Eukaryota > Metazoa > Chordata > Mammalia > Primates > Tarsiidae > Carlito > Carlito syrichta. The sequence goes on from NW_007249740.1 coordinate 551,708, forward strand.
AAAAGTGAGAAAAACTGGTTTCAGTTTCTACTTATCATTTCCATTTCCGCATCAGTATGGCAGCTGTACGTTGAGTACATGTCAAGGAATTTCTAGAATCGCCGAGCTGTACATGGTGAGAAATCAATCAGTGAACCCACTTAGGAACGAGGTAATATTTTTCACAACTAATAAAAGTAGTTGCTTGTATCTCAGAATGTGTTTCAAAATGTTCTTAACTGAAGACTTTAATATACTTATGGCTTCCAAGTGCTTCAGTACCAAAGTGTGCTTGGGGATAAATGTAATTTAATAACAATCCTCTGATTTGGGCTTTTTAAAAGTTTTAGAACAGATGACACAAACAACAAGACTGCTCAAAAGTCTAACTGATCTCTTAAATTCCTTGGAAAAATATTTCAAGGAATAAAATATATGTCTGCTTGAAATGAATGGGAAAAACTGGAAGAAAAGTGAGCTATGCCAAAGAAAAATAATGAAACCCAGAGAAAGTGTACAGGTCTTACAATTTCTGTAAAGTGTTTTTAATTCAAACATCATGAATTAGTAAAAATTGTATTCAGTGCTATTTATTTTTTAAATTTTATTTTTCATTGAAAAATTGTACATATTTTGAGGGTATATAGTGATGTTTTGAGAAATACGTTACATAGTCCTCAGATCAAGGTCATTAGAATGTCCATCATCTCAAACAAGTATTATTTCCTTGTGTTGGGAATGTCCGACACCCTCCTTCCAGTGGTTTGAAACTGTAGATTACTGTCAATTATAGTCATCCCACAGTGGTATTGGAATTGACTCGCCCATTTAGCTGTAATTTTGTAGTTTTTAACCAAACTCTCCCTACTCTCCCCAGCCTCTCTTCTTGTTTAAAGTAACATTTAGACCTCAGCTACAGTGAGAACCAATAGCTACCAAATGTGTGACCTTATAAAGATTCTGGACTCTTCACCTAAACTAGTTCCACATGTGTGTGCATTTCTCTTTATTTGAGTGGTACCTTCCAACTCATTCACTTTTCGTGACCAATCACATGCACTGTAACAACTTGGAAACGATAGTTTGGCTAAATAATTCCACAACACAGATTAAGACAACTAAAATCACATGCAAACAGTATTCTAGGATGGGTTATTTTATTCATCTATTTTAATATATTTTGTGTTTCATCATAGAAGACAGTGAAATTCACCAATGACTTCTGCTGTATATATAGTAAAAATCTGTTATGTTGTCAAGTTTGACTCTGGCGGAGTTCAGTTACCACCACTCCTTTCTAAATATAATTTCCCTCACCAAAATTGCTTCTAGCAATTTGCTAGGTATTTACAATCTTTTTCTCTGAAAGCAGTTCATAATTTCTGAAGTATTCCTTAGTCAAAAATGTATAAGTGCTTGTGAGCTAAAGGTAGAAGCTTATAAAGAGAGGTGTTACTGATTCCATTAATAAACTAATTATGCAGACACTTAACATTTATTAGTGAGGTGTATCTTCATGGCTTTCAAGATGTTAATTATTTCCATCTTCTCATTTTCAGTCCCAAGTAGGCCCTATTTCCTGAGGATCAGTGTCTAAGCAGCATTTTTAAGGTAAGACAGCAACTTACGGTCCTGGCCACATCTTAAAATTCTTCAAGTCTACACAGACACAGTGATTCAGATGTGAGGTTGTAGAAACCAAACCCTACCCTGTCACCCTTTCTTGTTTGTTTTTTTCATGGAGAATTTAAATCTGTACTTGTGCAATTCTGAGTAGAACTGCGTATGGCCCTTCTAGCCTCATTAGCATATTGATCTTGCTTATGACTGCAGTTTATCTTGGAAATGGTCATTGACCAGATATTCTATTCAGTGGTTCAAAATAACTTTTGGAAAAAAGATCCTTATTATCTCACAAAGACACATACTGTTCAACCCATTACCTATTAAATAACTGCTTCAAATCCACATTAATTGACATTCCAATAAGGCAAAGGATCAAGGTTCAATTATTTGGGTAATGATAACGCTGCCTTTTAATATAAAATATTTGAACGGAAACACTTGTTCCAAAGAATATATTTTCTAATTCCATTCTAAAAATCACATTGATGTCACCTCCAATGTAGTATTAATGATGTTACAATTCTTACTATTGATTTGTATAATGAGCAATGTAAAAGCTCTAATGATCTTCCTATTACTTCACAAATAAAAGTGCTCCTCCCATAATAGAAAGTCCCTTTAATGAATGACTGGTGAAGACTTAAACTGAATTTACCCAATTTCCACCGGTTCTACCTGCTGAACTTTTGGGATGAAACCACCCACCCTAAAAGCAGTCAAACAACTGAGTCTCTGTCAGGCGTGAAGAATTTACCAAAGGGGCATTATCTGCTGAGGAAGGTCTTGAAATTTTCTTCACTGGGAACATCAGTAAATGAAGTTAGTTTGCAATGGTAAATGATGGTTACCATAAAACTGGTAAGCAGAGAGTGTTGAACGGTGGCCCTCTGAAGGGTACGACCCCCTCCTAATACTTGTACCCTGTGAATGTGATCTTTGGATAATAGACAGCCAGTAACAGTGACTCATGGTATAATCCCAGTGCTTCGAGAGGCCAAAGGTGAAGGATCTCGTGAGGTCAGGAGTTCAAAACAAGACTGGGCAGCATAACAGGACACCATCGCCCCAAGGGAAAAAAAAACAAACATCTCTTAGTGTGTTGGTTGTGCATGGCTGTGGTCCCAGCTACTCGGGAGGCTAAGGGAAGAGTGGCTTGAGCTCAGGAACTTGAGGCTGCACTGAGTTAAGATTATGCCACTGCATTCCAGCCCAGGCAACAGAGGGACCCCCGGTCTCTCTCTCAACTAACTGAATAAAAGTTTTGAAAAGTAGCGTTTTGCCAGACATGAAGCGTCTGAGAGGAGACCCTCCTGCCTCACCTGGGGAGGCTCTAGATACCTGAGTACCGTACGACATGCAAATCAGCCGGCTGGGTGGCTCAGCCTGCCATCGCGCGCCTGTGGAGGCCGAGGGGGGTGGACGGCCTGAGCCCGGGGCCGAGGCCCGCCCGGGCCGCTTGGCGAGACCTCGAGGTGAGTGGAC